>NC_092342.1:277105000-277405000 GCF_046630445.1 Rutidosis leptorrhynchoides
AGCCAGTTTTAGCACAATGGGACGGCGTCCCAGGTTGCTAGACGGCGTCCCATTATAAAGGTTGGGACGGCGTCCCGTGATGCTGGACGGCGTCCTGATCTTCTCCCAGGCCCTGTTTGCTGAATTTCTCAATTGCACGAACCAAAACACAAACCAACACATTTTACAAACCGCAAACAATTAGAACATGTATTTTATATCATCGGAAAGCTCTTTCGACAAGGAATGCAACTAAGCACTTTTCATCAAGCAAAAACATCATATACTATAACCGAAATCCCGTCAAGCGATCAATAGAGGTTTATTTTCAAGTTTCAAGTTTATCAATTTTAATTTAAGTTTCGAGAATCCAATTTATACATATGATATGCCGTTTTGAAGGTAATTAAGCATACAACACAACCTAACACTTACAACTAACATTCCATGTCATTTAAATCATTAAAAGTCCATTTTAAGTTCATGAAACCTTAATCTAAATTCACCAATTTTCATAATCAAGTTTAGGAGGTTTCATTAATCAAACTATACCTCATAATGAAGCTAGTAACACTAGAAACACAATTAAAACATGATCTTTTAACATCTAACAACATATGATCATCCAAAATTCAAGAACAACACACCAAAATTCAAGTTCATGCTAGTTACACTAAAACAACGAGATCGAGCATACAAATTATATACACGACATCACAATGAGCCATAGACACTAACTAACACCATTTCAAGTCAAAAACACGAATTTAGAGAAATCTAGAGTTTTAGAAATGTTACCCAAACGAGATGAAGTTGGTACCAAAATGAAGAGGATGAAGAGAGGATCACGAATATGTAATTTATTTGGTTGCTAGCTCCTTAATCCGGATTTAGATGATGAATGAATGAATTTGGATAATTGAGTGTGTGTTCTTGCTAGAGAGAAAGAGAGAGAGATGGAGGTGGAAATGAATGGGTGAAAGGGGTTGACCCTTTGACCTAGTCAAGGGTTTGATCCCTTGTCAAGTTTAGTCCCTCAACTTTCGCTCGGGTGCGGGAATTACCTAAACGAGATAATTCAAACGCGTATTAACGAGATGTGTTATAAACATATAACGGATCTTAAATAGTTAAATGGAAAAGTAAATGGAAAAAAGGCGGGATGTTACATTACCTACACCTTAAAAGAAATTTCGTCCCGAAATTTAAGTAGGCGTAGTAGTCGTTGTTTCTTCCTCGAGATCTTGCGTTTCCGAATTCACGAATAGATGAGGATACTTCCTTTGCATTTGATCTTGTCTTTCCCAAGTAAACTCGGGTCCCCTTTTGGCGTTCCAACGGACTTTAACAATCGGGATTCGGCTTTGTTTCAATGTCTTGACGGAGGTGTCCACAATTTCAACCGGTTCCTCCACAAAATGAAGCTTGTCATCAATAGTAAGTTCCTCAAGAGGGATGACGATATCGGGTTCGGCAAGACACTTTTTCAAGTTAGATACATGGAAAGTAGGATGAACGGAACTCAGTTGGGGCGGAAGGTCTAAACGATAAGCAACGGTTCCAATACGCTCCAAGATTTCGAAAGGACCAATATACCGCGGATTTAGCTTCCCGCGTTTCCCAAAACGGATTACACCCTTCCAAGGTGCGACTTTTAACATTACTCGGTCACCGACTTGAAATTCAAGATCGTTGCGTCGTTTGTCGGTATAGCTCTTTTGACGACTTCGGGCCGTCCTAAGCCTATCTCGAATTTGAACGATTTTCTCTGTGGTTTCGTGAATGAGTTCGGGTCCGGTGATTTGCACGTCGCCTACCTCGGCCCAACAAAGAGGTGAACGACATTTGCGGCCATATAGTGCTTCAAAAGGTGCGGCTTTAATACTCGCGTGATAACTATTGTTGTAAGAGAACTCGGCGAGAGGTAAGTGCTTGTCCCAAGCTTTTCCGAAATCAACCACGCAAGCCCGTAACATGTCCTCTAAGGTTTGAATCGTACGTTCGCTTTGTCCGTCGGTTTGAGGATGATATGCGGTGCTCATGTCTAAACGCGTTCCCAACGCTTCTTGCAATGTACGCCAAAATCTAGAAACGAAACGGCCATCTCGGTCGGAGATAATCGATAAAGGTACACCGTGTCGGGCTACGATCTCCTTAATGTAAAGTTGTGCAAGTTTCTCCATTTTGTCCGTTTCCTTCATGGCAAGGAAGTGTGCGGATTTGGTGAGACGGTCAACAATAACCCAAATGGTATCATAACCGCCCGTCGTTTTTGGTAGCTTGGTGATAAAATCCATCGTTATCCTTTCCCACTTCCATTGCGGGATCTCGGGTTGTTGAAGTAGTCCGGACGGTCTTTGGTGTTCGGCTTTGACTTTGGAACATGTCAAACACTTGGAAACATAAGTAGCTACGTCCCTTTTGATGTTCGGCCACCAATATAGCTGTTTAAGGTCGTGGTACATCTTATTGGCA
This sequence comes from Rutidosis leptorrhynchoides, assembly GCF_046630445.1. Lineage (NCBI taxonomy): Eukaryota > Viridiplantae > Streptophyta > Magnoliopsida > Asterales > Asteraceae > Rutidosis > Rutidosis leptorrhynchoides. The sequence continues at coordinate 277,107,455 of NC_092342.1, forward strand.
CCGGGGTGAATCGAGTATCGTGACTTATGGGCTTCATCTAAAATAAGGCTTCGTAGATCCCCATAACTAGGCACCCAAATTCTCCCGGCGAAATATCGGAGTCCGGTTTCTTTAACTTCGAATCGAGAGGTGAGGACGTTCAAGTGTTCGAGAGAGACGTTTTCATCCTTGAGAGCCTCATCTTGGGCTACCCGAATTTGGCTATTAAGGTTGGTGTGAATGGTGATGTTTAAAGCTCGGACACGGAGAGGCACCACTCTTTCTTTTCGACTTAAGGCATCGGCTACTACATTTGCCTTCCCGGGATGGTAACGAAGCTCGCAATCGTAATCGTTTAAGGTTTCAATCCACCTTCGTTGTCTCATGTTTAGTTGCTTTTGATCGAAAATGTGTTGGAGACTTTTGTGATCGGTGAAGATAGTACTCTTGGTTCCATAAAGATAGTGTCTCCACATTTTAAGTGCAAAGACAACGGCTCCGAGTTCGAGATCATGTGTCGTATAGTTTCGTTCATGAATTTTGAGTTGTCGAGAAGCATAAGCAATGACTTTCGTTCGTTGCATCAATACACACCCAAAACCATGTTTTGAGGCATCGCAATATACAACAAAGTCATCATTGCCTTCGGGAAGTGACAAGATAGGAGCGGTGGTTAGCTTCGTTTTCAAGAATTGGAATGCGGATTCATGTTCGGTCGCCCAAATGAATTTCTTTCCCTTGTGAGTCAATGCGGTTAGAGGACGTGCAACCAAAGAGAAATTCTCGATGAATCTACGATAGTACCCGGCGAGACCCAAAAATTGACGAATGTGAGTAGGAGTAGTAGGAGTCTCCCATTTACTAATGGCTTCGATTTTCGTTGGATCGACTTTAATACCTTGGTCACTTACAACATGACCAAGAAATTGAACTTCCTTTAACCAAAATTCACACTTGGAGAATTTGGCATAGAGTTGTTCTTGTCTTAAAAGTTCAAGCACAAGTCGGAGATGTTGTTCGTGCTCTTCTTCATTTTTAGAATAGATCAATATGTCATCGATGAACACAATAACGAATTTATCGAGATACGGTTTGCACACGCGGTTCATAAGATCCATGAACACTGCCGGTGCGTTAGTGAGACCAAATGGCATGACAAGGAATTCATAACTACCATAACGAGTTCGGAAAGCGGTTTTGGAGACATCTTCCCCCTTAACCCTCAATTGATGATAACCCGAGCGGAGATCGATTTTCGAATATACACAAGACCCTTGTAGTTGATCAAAGAGGTCATCGATGCGAGGAAGAGGATATCGGTTCTTAACCGTCAATTTATTTAGTTCACGATAATCAATGCACATTCGTAGGGATCCGTCTTTCTTTTTAACAAACAAAATCGGAGCGCCCCAAGGTGAATGGCTAGGTTGGATAAAACCACGATCAAGTAGTTCTTGGATTTGACTTTGCAATTCTTGCATTTCGGATGGAGCGAGTCTATATGGTGCACGTGCCACGGGTGCGGCTCCCGGAATAAGATCGATTTGGAATTCTACCGGTCGATGAGGTGGAAGACCCGGCAATTCGTCGGGAAATACATCGGAAAAGTCACTAACAATTGGCACATCATCGATGTGCTTCTCATCGGACTCGACTTTCTTAACGTGAGCAAGGATCGCAAAACAACCCTTACGGAGTAGTTTTCTAACTTTAATACACGAAACGAGGTTGAGTCCGGTGCAACTCTTATCGCCATAGACGATCAAAGGTTCACCATTCTCGATAGGAATTCGGATTGCGTTAAGATCACAAAGAATGTGAGATTTCGTTTTGACTAACCAATTCATACCGATTATTACATCAAAGCTTCCTAGTTCCATGGGTATCAAGTCAATTTCAAATTCCTTACCCAAAATGTTTAACGCACACCCCCGGTAATATGTGTTGGCACTTAATAGTTTCCCGTTAGCCACTTCAATGGTATAAGTGGTATCTAATGGAAGAGGTGGAGTGCTAAAAGAATGAGTCAAAGTCTTGGATACAAAGCATTTATCGGCACCCGAATCGAATAAGCAAGAGACATAAGAATTGTTGAGAAGAAACGTACCCGTGACTAGTTCAGTGTCATCCCGGGCTTCCTCGGTGTTGATGTTGAAAGCTCGACCGCGCGTATTGGTGTTATCTTTCCTTTTCGGGCATGCATTTCTATAATGACCCGTTTGACCACATTCGTAACAAGTGCCCGTCTTTGGTGCATTGGGCCACTTTCGAGCAACGGGAGTGGCACTTTTACAATCGTTGGCCTTATGACCAACTCCTTGGCACCGGTGGCAAATTAACTTGCCACATTCACCAAAGTGATGTTTGTTGCATTTGTTGCAAAGAGGTAGATTTCCGGCATAACCCTTCTTGCCGTCGGAAGTGAAAGATTTCTTGGCAAAGTTGTTGTTGCTTGATTGGGAGGGTTCCCACTTTCTTTTGTTGCCGCCCGATTTATCCTCGGCCTTAGGTGCCGGAACTACGATTTCGTCAACCGTTTCAATTAATTGGCGAGCCATGTTCATAGCGGCTTGATGAGTAGTGGGTTTGGATGACATCACCCCTTGTTTGATGCTTTTTGGAAGACCGAGCATGTAGAGCTCAATCCTTTGAGATTCGGGGTTAACGAGATTAGGACACATCAAGGATAGTTCGGCGAAGCGTTGATTATAAGCTTTAAGATCGTTTCCGACCGCTTTCAAAGCTCTTAATTCTTCTTCAAGCTTTCGGGTTTCTTCGCGCGGAAAATATTCAACAATCATCTTTTCCTTTAGATCGGCCCAAGAGAGGGCATGAGCTTCATCGGTACCCACCGATTGAACATAGGTGTTCCACCATGTTAGAGCAATTCCGGAGAAAGTGTGAGTGGAGTATTTGACCTTGTCTTGGTCCCGACAACCGCTTATGCTAAAGACGGCTTCCGTTTGCTCAAACCATCGGGTGAGCACGACCGGTCCCCCGGTTCCATCAAAAGTGTGAGGTTTGCATCCCATGAAAGCTTTATAGGAGCATCCCTCGTTTGAGTTTCCGGCTCCATTGTTATTGTTGTTGTTGTTGTTGTTGTGGTTGTTATTATTATTGTTGTTGGATGAGTGACCGGCCATGGCCGCATCTACGGCGGTAGCTATCATCCGTTCGAGAGCTTGTTCGGGAGTTTCATTGCGACGTACACGACGAGGAGCCATTGTTCCTTCAAGACACAAGAATATCATTGATTAGTATTCTCAATAATACTAACCGTGATATAGAATAACGATAAAGAGAAGTTTTTCCTCGACTCGCCTTAAATTCTTTATGTCATCATGTCGGAACGTTCATATGAGTCACCGTAATATAATCCCGGAAATTATATTACCCTGATTCATATGTGCATTCGACATCATTTCATATAGTCAAGGTGGCGTGTCAATCAAATTAAACAACGTGAGATTAAGATGAACTAAGAGTAGATATGAGTAGAAGCGTTCGAGTATAAATGCACAAGTAGTCAAGTAATTCCTACTTCAAGTCTATATGCCGGTTGTAGTCTAGACTCACCAATGTACCCTATGACTCGGGGTCGACACCAATGAACTCTAAATCCCTACAACCAACGCTCTGATACCATCTGTAGCGACCCGACCAAATCATGTTTGACGGCGCCGTCTACTTAGGTCCCGTTACGTGGTCATAAGTCTTTAAGACAAAGTTTGACCAAAATATGTCGCCTTCATTTCAAAATAAAGATTGTTCCCAAAGTTTACAAGAATTGTTCAACCAATAGTTAAGTTACAACGTTATAATACGAATGAAATCTAGGCGACACGGTTTAAAGTAAAGTCAAAAGACGCTCCATGAAATGCACATCTACCCGACATCCAATGCAAGTATCAAATAATGAGCGGAAGCATATATCAAGTATCGTTCAAGGACCTGAGAAAAACATAGAAATCTGTCAACGAAAACGTTGGTGAAATCATAGGTTTAAGTAAGTAAGTACAAGTGAACCACAAGATTTGCATCAATGAATTAATAGTAATACATTCCAAAAGTTTGTTTCACGAGCACCCAATTATCAATGCTTAACATTTCCTTCCATTGAACCCCATCACTTAGTGCTAGAACATACACTGTTTCTCGAAAGTATATTTCATTCGTAAACGGTAGCGAACCGTTTGAATGAGGGTTTGTCAAACCCATATGGATCCATACAACATAAGTTCTCGCTTACACCCGGCAAGTGTAACTAATGATAATCGAATTGAGGATTTTGTTCTAAACTCGTATGTAGAATGTTTGTTTTCCTGTACTTGTGTTCACTTAGTAAAGAAATGTTTATGTTTTCTCATCCCAAATGTAAGTTCAAAAAGAGTAAAAGTGGGACTATGATCTCACCTTGAGTGCACGAGTAGTAAAGTACTTCGACAAGTAAACGTGTGCAAAGAACAATGCTAGTCTTGACCTAAACAATTAGGTCGTATCAATAACGGTAAACACGATAGGTCAAAGGTGTTCAATTAGTCCTATGGCTCGTTACGACTCAATAATGTAGCATGTGAGTCAAGTTGTCATGTTTCATGCAAGGTACAAGTATAAAAACATGTTAGAACGATTGCACAAATATTTGGTTAAGTTTGATTAAAAGTCAACTTGGTCGGGTCAAAGTCAACAGAAAAGTCAACGGGGTCGGGTTGGATATCCGACAATTTTTCTAAGTTATATAATCATATATGAGCATGTTGGCCAAGTTTCATGTTAATCGGAGGTCCGTAGCATAGCAAACATTTTCATGTCAAACGACCAAGTGAACAGCCAGTTTTAGCACAATGGGACGGCGTCCCAGGTTGCTAGACGGCGTCCCATTATAAAGGTTGGGACGGCGTCCCGTGATGCTGGACGGCGTCCTGATCTTCTCCCAGGCCCTGTTTGCTGAATTTCTCAATTGCACGAACCAAAACACAAACCAACACATTTTACAAACCGCAAACAATTAGAACATGTATTTTATATCATCGGAAAGCTCTTTCGACAAGGAATGCAACTAAGCACTTTTCATCAAGCAAAAACATCATATACTATAACCGAAATCCCGTCAAGCGATCAATAGAGGTTTATTTTCAAGTTTCAAGTTTATCAATTTTAATTTAAGTTTCGAGAATCCAATTTATACATATGATATGCCGTTTTGAAGGTAATTAAGCATACAACACAACCTAACACTTACAACTAACATTCCATGTCATTTAAATCATTAAAAGTCCATTTTAAGTTCATGAAACCTTAATCTAAATTCACCAATTTTCATAATCAAGTTTAGGAGGTTTCATTAATCAAACTATACCTCATAATGAAGCTAGTAACACTAGAAACACAATTAAAACATGATCTTTTAACATCTAACAACATATGATCATCCAAAATTCAAGAACAACACACCAAAATTCAAGTTCATGCTAGTTACACTAAAACAACGAGATCGAGCATACAAATTATATACACGACATCACAATGAGCCATAGACACTAACTAACACCATTTCAAGTCAAAAACACGAATTTAGAGAAATCTAGAGTTTTAGAAATGTTACCCAAACGAGATGAAGTTGGTACCAAAATGAAGAGGATGAAGAGAGGATCACGAATATGTAATTTATTTGGTTGCTAGCTCCTTAATCCGGATTTAGATGATGAATGAATGAATTTGGATAATTGAGTGTGTGTTCTTGCTAGAGAGAAAGAGAGAGAGATGGAGGTGGAAATGAATGGGTGAAAGGGGTTGACCCTTTGACCTAGTCAAGGGTTTGATCCCTTGTCAAGTTTAGTCCCTCAACTTTCGCTCGGGTGCGGGAATTACCTAAACGAGATAATTCAAACGCGTATTAACGAGATGTGTTATAAACATATAACGGATCTTAAATAGTTAAATGGAAAAGTAAATGGAAAAAAGGCGGGATGTTACAGTGTCTGTCCTTGTCGGTTTAATTTCATTATTAAGTAATACAATGACTTGGTCAAATGTATCGGGGACGTTACTCCCGATAGGCCTACCCCCAATAATTAAGCATGCCGCAGCAATTAAAAATATCACTGTAGGGACTTAGTCGGACATAGCCGGGTATAGCATAGTTTAACAGTTTGGTACTTGTGTCTAAAGTGTAAAAAGTAAAAACAGCATGTGTCTCACCCCAAGTAAAAGTAAGTAAGTTTGCTAGCAATAAAGAGGGGCTATGAATTCACCTTAGTAAGTAGAGAGAGTGTTATTCCTCGGAATAAAGAGTTGAACGAGTGAGCAGGAAAGTCAACCTATTGACATTTAAGAGTAGTTAAGTGTTTTGCCCATGTTTAAGTTTAAGTATGTGTTTAAGTATAGTTTGTTTTACTAAGTTTCTATTCCTAGTAAGTTACTATTTTTATAAAGTTTCCATTTTTAGAAAGTTTCTTATTTTACTAAGTTTCTATGACTAGAGAGTTTCTACTTTTATCAGTGTTTTCCATTTTAGGATACTTGCCGTATTAGATAAGCTTCCAATCACCCCTTTCCCTTTGAATGGCTAATTTAGATCTAGGAGCTTGAGCCATAGGACCCTTTAAATCGGAAATCCAAACCCTCTGCCTAGAATCTCATTGAAACCATTCGTCAAGAAAGTTCGAAGATCTATACATCTCTAATACATATCCCAAAATGTTTTTATGTTACAATATAAGTAGTAGGTTATAAGTGCTAGTAATAGTAATAGTGTATACATGTTATTTATTTTATTTTTAATTGCATATAATTTATAACATTATTTACATATTTCGGTAAAAATAATAACCGAAGTAAAAAGTAAAAAGTAAAAAGTGAAAAGTAAAAAAAATAAAAAGTAAGAAAAGAATACTTACTAGTAGTAATTCTTCAAAGAGAGAATGAGAGAAATTTTGGTGTGAGTTTGAATGAGAAATGAGGGGTATTTATACTTGAAAAAATTAGGTAAAAAGAATAAAATAATTAAAAGAAAAAGAAATATTTAATTCTTAATGGGATTTTAAAATTAAAAAGTATTAAATGTTAGGTCATGAGATAATGCACAAAATAAAATAATAAAAGTAGTTTTCCATTAAAATTTTTAATTAAAAAGTAATTTATTTATTTATTTATTTATTTATTTTTTATTTATTTTAAGGATTTTTTTATGTAAATAAACAAATTTATTTAATGTTTTTCCAAGAATATTTGTCAATAATATTTTTTTGTTTTTTTTTGTTTTATTTAATTAATAAATACAAATTTTGCATAAAAATAATAAATAATTCGGTATTTTGTATTTTTAATAATAATTATGATTTTAATTATTAAACTATAGTTTTAGTAAGTTTGTAAATATTATTACATTTATATATAATTAGATTTATTATATAGTTAAATATATAATACATTAACTAAATAATAAAAATGATACAAAGTTTATATACTTAGTTAAATTATGTCAAATTATATAAATTAATAATATATTATTTATTTAAGCGTACATTGTTGACTAAAAATTACTATTTGGTCAATATTTAATTGTATATAACAACCCTTAATACATATAGTCAGACATATAACCCTAGGGTTAATTCAGTAATTTAGAAGTCGAAAAGTGAGGGTTGTTACAGTACCTCCCCGTTAATAAAAACTTCGTCCCGAAGTTTTAGGTAGACTTCTCGGATGCATCAGCGGTTGAGAAGAGATGGGGATATTTCTGTTTCATTTGGTCTTCACGTTCCCAGGTATGTTCGGGGCCTTGCGTGTTTTCCAAAGGATAGAATATTGTTTTGTTTCAAGCGTTTAAGTCATACAAACCATAATCTCTATAGGTTCTTCTACGAAGTGCATTTTATCATTAATGCAGAGATCATTCAAAATGATGATGTTATGCAAGTCATTTCAGTAAATTGGATACATGAAATGTGTTATGAATAATATTGAGTTGATTTAAAACCTTGAGCATTTATGCTGCAATATTAGGCAGACAAAACATAGAGGAGTTCATGAAAATCATAGTCATGAAATTTGATAGAGATAGTCATTCTTTATAACAAGAAGGATGAATTAGAGTTTTATCGACATTAAATAATATGGATAAAGTAATTCGATTATAGAAAGAGTATAAACGAAGCTATCGTAAAAGAGTAAATGAGAAAATTAAATGTTTGCCTTAACTTTTGACGTAGTTACGATTGATTTCCGGATTTCAAGGAATTAAAGAAATCTTCGAAATCTTTATAAGATTTGATTTTCCAGTAATTACAGAAATTAGGATTTTCTTTAATTAAAGGCGGTGAATTGCCTCGATTGCTGTGTCTGGAATTTTTGATATAAATTAGCTTCTTCCATTTCATTATCTTCACCACTTATATACTTTCTTTCTTAATTCATACTTCCAAAAGTTTTGCTAATATGCTCAATCCAGTTCTTGTCTTTGACATTATATTGGTTATCGCCACAATCATCCTTCTTTTCCAACTCCCACCAGAGGAGTCTGTTTACTTCTACTATGCTCTAGAATTTATTGTGTTTTTAGTTCTTCCGTGTCTTTATATTGCTATACGCATTGATACACACGGTTTGTAATTTCAGTGTTGTTATCGGGATTTATATTTTCCCTTATATGGCGAAGCTTCATGCTTTTGTAAAGCAAGTAACGGTCCAGAATTCGTAGGTATGAAGTTTCGAATGATCATGATATTCAAAGCAGAAGGAAAGGTAATAGCACGATTTGATTTGTCATATTACCAGAATATCCGGAAAAGACCGAATTATCAAGAAAATATTTTCTTGATATGTTTAGAGTTTAAATAGATAAGAGTCGTGTAACATGGCAAATGATGATTATAAAGTCTATGAATCATCATCTTCCATTAAAAATTTAGCATGACTTACTGTAATATAATCACGTTGGCCTGACGTCATTATATTATACTAACTCATGCTTCAATTCCCAACACTACTTCAAATCATTCATAATTTAAACTTGAACTTTACAGAATATAGAAACTAAAACAGTTTCCTTTATGATGTGATAAAGATATCGCAAAGAGATAATTAATTGCTGACAAGAATCGTTATAAAGATATCTTCAGAAATATAGTGGATATTTATAACGAAACATACAGTGATATCTCAGAATTTCTAAGTTCCAATGACGAGGAAAATTCTTTTGTTTCCTCTGCATTTAATGCTACCATATCTGAATCATTGGTTATCAATCCGAGATGGTTTCAAGAAATTTTATTTTTTTTAGATGATTAAACGCTGATTGTAATCGTCAACGGATCTAATGGTTAACGAATAGGCGTTGTTGATGATAATTTTGGTGGTTTGATGTGATAATTCATCATAGAATACGAATGAATATAATTCATGAATGTGGTGATCTTTAGGAAGATAACACCTGCTAAAGCTTTACTTGAATTCTGGTATGTTAATTTCAGAATGTGTAATTAAATTTGTTTGAAAATGATTGTGTATCACAGTGAAGGCAGTGAGTATAATTAATGATTTATGAATCGAAATTGAAGAATGTACAGTGTATTTATGTGAGATGTAAATATTTCTCGGGTATTACCTACCCGTTAAAATATTTTCACAATTAACAGTTTTTACAATCTTTATGAAGATATACGTTCATATATGTATTCTTCAGATATAATCATGGATTTAATGAGTTAATATATATTAAACTCATTTGATTTGCGGTTTGGAACGAGAGTAAATAATCTCCAAAATCTTAGAGATTTCATAATTGTTGCGAAATATTTCGCTAATGAAGTTACGAATCAATACATTCATCGTTATACTTGATTTATTATGAAATGGAGTTTATTGTGCTGAAGCAGTGATTAACAATTGTTAAGTCATTAGCGAAGGGTGTACATCATAGCATATTAGTAATATGAATTAACCAAGTAGTATATACTAGTTGAGATTCTCACGTAATTGCTTAGTACGACAAGATTTATTATTGTTCCAAATCATATATATATATAAGGTATACATATATAATTCTTCACGAAGAATGAGTCAATACATCTTAACTCTTTATTGCAAATATTCCTTGGTATCTATGGGGCGTATCATGTTGATGTTTGAGGTACTGAGTGTGTTGTTGAGGCGGGGGATGCGAATGTTGTTGTTGATGAAGCTGATGCTGTTAGTGGTGATGTTGATGGTACTGGTGGTGATGCTGGTTATGCTGCTGGTGCTGCTGCTGGTGTTCATAGGTTTCGCACCAGATTTTCCAGAGCCACTACTAGAGCGCGAAGCTCGTTGACTTCTTCTATTATTTCGGGATGATTGGTGGTTGGAACAAGGGGGTGAATAAGATCTAGAATCTTCGATATTATATATTCGTGACGGGATACCCTGGAAAGAAGAGAGAAAATGGTGTTTCGGACTGGTTCGCCGGTAAGCACTTCAGGTTCTTCGCCAAGAGGTGAATTCGGTTGGTGGAAGGGATCACCTTCTTCTTGTCTCCATTGATTGAGTCGGCTACGAACCCATCCCCAATTCATCCAGAATAGATGATGGCTGATTGGTTTGTTTGTTCCGGTTACGCTGCCGTGGGAGCTTGAAGAGTTTGAGAAATTCATATTATATGTTTGGAATAGGGTTTGATATGAAATGGGTATTGAATACCGAATGATATATTCGTCTCCTTGAATACGTATTTATAGCAAAAAGATTTCCGTAATTTACAGAAGAAATTTAGGATAAGTGGTAGACAAAGTTTATAGACATGATAATATATGATAAGATATGATGTGTCATCCATTTATGTAATAATGGTGGTATGACGTGTTGAGATTTGTAACCAGATATTGATTAAAGAATTTCAATTCGTATACTGTGATAACCCAATAATATTTTCCAGTTCGCAAACCGATGCATAAAGGCATAAGATACGTGAGTGTTTGAAGTAGTAGCAGGAGCTTGTGGACGAACCGTTATCTTCAATAACATATAGAAGTTTGATAAACTTGATAGGTCATAAGTTTGAAAAAAAAAAAATTAAGTGGAATAAAGATGAATATGATATAAACGAAACACTTTATTTTATTAAGAACAAGGCTTTAAACAAGCCTTCTTATTACACGATTCGGGGATAGAAATAGTTGAAGACCTAGCCTTTGCATAGATAGAAAATAACTAGGAAATATTAAGATTGAAGTAGTCTTCATATTTCTTCTTCTCGTCCTCAACCTCCTTCATAAACTTCTCAAACTTGTCGTTCTTCTCCTTTTGTTCCTTATAAAGATACTCGATGTTATCATAAAGATTAGAAACATCATTGTTGATTACATGGTACTTGTGGTCCCTCATAGAAAGTTGATTATTCACGCGGTTTTCCTCCATCTTCAATCTAAAGTCAACATCTTCTCTTAGGTAGGAGAGATATTGCTTCCCCCATCGGGTATTTCTATCACCTTCATACTTCACCAACTTTATCTCTTTCTTTAGTTCAGCATTTTCCTCCATGAGCTTCTTGATTGCTAGGTCTTTTTCCATCATTTGAACATCGATCCTTCCAATATGGCAAATTAGGTCATCGGTAGTTTTTCGCAGATTCATGAGCTCGTACTTGGCATCAACTTCATCGTAGGAAGGAGATCGGGATCTTTTCTTTGACGGCCCAGTTTCTTCAAGACATTTCCTCTTGTCTTTATTCCTCGGGGTTGGATAGTATTCAGGAGACCCATGTAACTTTAGAGTAGTATTTGGGCTATAATTTGGTGAGGGAGGACCACCAAAGCCATAAGGTGGACTTTGGACTGGTCTTTCTGTGGAAGACCTTTCAGTATCTTTTTCGGTTGGCTTGAAAAGATTCATTTTGGTCGTTTGATGATAATTAGACATCCTAACATTATTAAGGAGATTTTGATCAGTTTTAGGATAGGATTGTAAGGCATATGTTTTAAGATTACAAGGCAATCCTAAGTGCTTTAAAGTCTAAGGCAGGAAAGGTTATAGTTTCCTAGATTGCTAAGGCACCCTAGCTAACAAGTAAGGCACACATAAAAATGCAATCCTGGTTCTCTATAACAGCCTGGTTATGCTCTGATATCAATCTGTAACGTCCTCCCAATAGGTTCTGGAAGGAACGTCACTAATATCAAAACATACCATCATATTATAATAAACGAGAACAATACTAAATGATGAATTTAACTTTAATGAGTATGCAGCGGAAAATGAAATATCGTTACAATGACAGGAATAACAATATCGTAAATGTTCACATGCAGAAGTAATAAATGCGATATCTCTTGATCCTATGTCCAAGTAGCATCACATAAGCAGTAAGTATAAGAGCTTGAATCAAACAGTACCTGAGACAAAACATGCTAAAGTGTCAACCAAAAAGGTTGAGTGAAGTTCATAGGTTTAACAAAAAGTTTGTCGTTGTTTTAGACCACAAGATTTAGTTTGTAAAGTTGATCTCCCGCAGGATCAAAAAGTTATGCCAATGCGTGATATTTAGACTAAACGTTCAAGTTTGCCCCATGACAAGTTGTGTCTGTCCTTGTCGGTTTAATTTCATTATTAAGTAATACAATGACTTGGTCAAATGTATCGGGGACGTTACTCCCGATAGGCCTACCCCCAATAATTAAGCATGCCGCAGCAATTAAAAATATCACTGTAGGGACTTAGTCGGACATAGCCGGGTATAGCATAGTTTAACAGTTTGGTACTTGTGTCTAAAGTGTAAAAAGTAAAAACAGCATGTGTCTCACCCCAAGTAAAAGTAAGTAAGTTTGCTAGCAATAAAGAGGGGCTATGAATTCACCTTAAGAGTTGAACGAGTGAGCAGGAAAGTCAACCTATTGACATTTAAGAGTAGTTAAGTGTTTTGCCCATGTTTAAGTTTAAGTATGTGTTTAAGTATAGTTTGTTTTACTAAGTTTCTATTCCTAGTAAGTTACTATTTTTATAAAGTTTCCATTTTTAGAAAGTTTCTTATTTTAATAAGTTTCTATGACTAGAGAGTTTCTACTTTTATCAGTGTTTTCCATTTTAGGATACTTGCCGTATTAGATAAGCTTCCAATCACCCCTTTCCCTTCGAATGGCTAATTTAGATCTAGGGGCTTGAGCCATAGGACCCTTTAAATCGGAAATCCAAACCCTCTGCCTAGAATCTCATAGAAACCATTCGTCAAGAAAGTTCGAAGATCTATACATCTCTAATACATATCCCAAAATGTTTTTATGTTACAATATAAGTAGTAGGTTATAGGTGCTAGTAATAGTAATAGTGTATACATGTTATTTATTTTATTTTTAATTGCATATAATTTATAACATTATTTACATATTTCGGTAAAAATAATAACCGAAGTAAAAAGTAAAAAGTAAAAAGTAAAAAGTGAAAAGTAAAAAAAATAAAAAGTAAGAAAAGAATACTTACTAGTAGTAATTCTTCAAAGAGAGAATGAGAGAAATTTTGGTGTGAGTTTGAATGAGAAATGAGGGGTATTTATACTTAAAAAAATTAGGTAAAAAGAATAAAATAATTAAAAGACAAAGAAATATTTAATTCTTAATGGGATTTTAAAATTAAAAAGTATTAAATGTTAGGTCATGAGATAATGCACAAAATAAAATAATAAAAGTAGTTTTTCCATTAAAATTTTTAATTAAAAAGTAATTTATTTATTTATTTATTTATTTATTTATTTTTTATTTATTTTAAGGATTTTTTTTATGTAAATAAACAAATTTATTTAATGTTTTTCCAAGAATATTTGTCAATAATTTTTTTTTGTTTTTTTTTTTGTTTTATTTAATTAATAAATACAAATTTTGCATAAAAATAATAAATAATTCAGTATTTTGTATTTTTAATAATAATTATGATTTTAATTATTAAACTATAGTTTTAGTAAGTTTTGTAAATATTATTACATTTATATATAATTAGATTTATTATATAGTTAAATATATAATACATTAACTAAATAATAAAAGTGATACAAAGTTTATATACTTAGTTAAATTATGTCAAATTATATAAATTAATAATATATTATTTATTTAAGCGTACATTGTTGACTAAAAATTACTATTTGGTCAATATTTAATTGTATATAACAACTCTTAATACATATAGTCAGACATATAACCCTAGGGTTAATTCAGTAATTTAGAAGTCGAAAAGTGAGGGTTGTTACACGTAAACTCTACACCCTAAATGTACACCCTAAACCTAAACCTTAACCTAAAACCCAAACTCAAAACCCTAACCTTAAACCCTGGAATATAAACCATAAACCCTAGAATCTAAACCCTAAACCCTAAATCTAAACTCAAAACCCTAAACCCTAAATCTAAACCCAAAACCCTATACCCTAGAATCTAAATCCTAAACCTTAAACCCTAAATCTAAACCCAAAAACCCTAAAGCTAAACTCTAAACCCTAAACCCTAACCTAAACCCTAAAAATTAAATCTAAACTGTAAACCTAAACTCTAATCCCTACACCCTAAATCTAAACCATGAACCCTAACCTGAACCCTAAAACTCCAAACCTTAAGCCCTAAAATATAAACCCTAAACCTAGAGTCAATTTACAGTTTTGATATAACGTATATAATAACAAACAACTTTGGTTAGTAGTTATTAAGCATTCTTGTTTGTAATTGGTGGTTGAGTGTGTTGTTGGAAGATTGATGGGAAATTGGTAGAAGAGCCAATGTGTAGTGTGCTTGCTACAAATGTTAGTTGTATTAGTTTTATGTTAGTATAATAATAATAAAATAAATAAATATATAAATAACTAATAAAAAATAAATAAAAAGAATTAAATCATAGTTAAAAATATAGTTTTGAAAGGATTGGATTTAAATACTAAAGCCAACGAATTAACGACAGGTTTATATATTTTTTTGTGGACGTGAGGTAACAGTAACTATTAATTGTGTTTGACATGATCTGTGTGAAATATCTATTTGATAGTGTCTTTTTATATGATACGTTTTATGCCAACAAACATTGCAAAACTTTAGACAGTGATAAAATAAAGTGTTCGACCTGTTATACATGTAGTAGGAGTACAGTTGGCTGCGATAAGTAACATTGTTTTAGCAATATACTTTGAAATTTTGGGTGAGTAAAGGGTTTTTCTCCTGTGTGTGGCTGCATATAAGACATGGTACAAATTTGTGTCAATCTAGCCCCATCTTTTTAGATCCATACAATAACTATCTAGTTCGACCCATTATCCAACCACCCATTTCACCAATCTCTATACCTTGGTCTGAAGTATAGTTACTATGTAAATTTAGGAAGAATTTAAGAGTCTTTGTCCATCAAGATTATTAATGGCGTCATTAAGTTCACTTTAAGTTGACACAGTTACCCTAAATCTTTTTCTATTAAAAATTTGTTGGGAGAAGGGGAACTGCTTTAAACAGTTCTTCTCCAAACGGATACATGAATCACAAATAAAGCATATCTGACAATCAGCAACGTCATCCAAGCCGCTAATTAGAGCAATACGATACAGAAAACAAACGTGTACCTCGTAAGAAATAAGAAAAAAGATGTCACTAAATACCAAAATAGATCAAAATGAAAATTTAAATAATGACATGTGTAATATCCTTCATTAATCATCTTGAGCCAATAACACAATAAATTCATCAGAATCATCGGCATTATACACAAAATATAATCCTTAGCTGGGAAAAGCATTATATCATAGTGAAGAATGCCCAAGGATGTTACTTTAAATTATATAGCTTATATAATCTCACATAGAACTTCTCTTGGCAATTAGCAGGCAAAGGAAGGAGTAGAAAATCCTAATCGTGAAATGTCGTATATCTTGACAGTCGTTAGGAACCTATTCTTCGGGATTCAGACCTTCTCTCTCTTTCGAGTTCATACGGTGGCCTACTATCCAGTAGCGGAACTTGAATTATAGTACCGGGGGGACGAGATCGTCAATTCATAATTCATAGAATATAAAGAAGCATAAAACTTTGAAATGATAAACGTAAAAGGTGTACTTTATATATCAAAATAGCATCATTGATGTACTTTAAATATCAAATAACATCATCATCGGTTAGCACCTAGTAATAAGCAATTCAAAATAAATACTTCGTATAAAACAACCAATTAACGAACAATGCACAACAATCAAAATTCAGTTCAACGATCTTTATGGTCTTTAAATTCATTGACTATATCTCCTAAATCAAATCTTTTGGCAATATCTTTTTCTTTGTAAACCACCAAATCTCAAAGAAAAAAAAAAGTATGTTACCATAATTTTCCTAAGAAGCTCTCAACCGCTTCAAAGTATTTCCTTTAATTAAATAGCTAACTATTTTAATTAGAAGTAAATGAAAACAAAAAATTTATCCAGCTGCCCAACCAACTAAAGTTATCGAAATTTTCACAAGCGAACCATAAAAACCAGAGCAATTGTATAGAATCAACAAAAGTAATCCGGATATATAAACTAAGTACCTAATTGCAGATAAAATTCTCTTTGGTACATAGATAACAAAGAGTGTGTAGGTTTCGTTCTCTATTTAAGCTATATAATACATATGTGTATTTGGTCTATATAATACATATGAGTATCATATGACAATTTGTATAACATATGTAGCAAACTGTATTCAGGCTATATATAATATCTATGCGTATTTTGCATTGTAGAAGCAAATAATGAAATTCGGCTAAGAGACAAATGATTTTCGTTCCGAAATTACATAACTAAAAAGAATTGGTTTACACAAAATAATATAAACATTTCAGTTAGCTTTGCATTAATGAGGGAAAGCAATAATTAGACTGATTTAGTTTTAATCGTAGGTGCAGAAATTTTATTAGTGGGATATTTAGCGGACTGCGTGAATAACATTTTTTTGTTGATATGTGGAAGAAATTGTGCCCTGTAGTTATCGGAGGAACAACCTGTGTGTATTCTAGTGGTGTCTTTGTCGTTTTGATGACTACGGTTAGTTCTGTGAAAAATTACAATCGGAGTGAAATAAGTTATAACAATCACCATGAACGTGAATTGAGCCCCCAGCCACCCGAACCATTATTTACATTATTTTTCATTCCGCAGCCACATAAGGTAAATGTTGTTGTTCATGTATACATCAATAGAATGTTGGTGTTTTATTAGTTACCTGATTATGCAGTACCAGTTATGATCAAAAGGGTCGGCTACTTTGATGATTCAACGCCTTGTATCCTTGTTCACCCCTGGCATCATTATACAACAATATCATATCATAGTGAATTAATAAGGATAATAAGTGTACAAAACTCATGCCCATTCATCTATAAATTCGAGTAGCATACTAAGATTTATACCAATGTAAAATGGATTTATGTAATCATTGATTCATTAATGTAATTATAAACATTTGGTTTAAAAAATTAAACCAACTGAGGTTGGAAATATAAGCTGACATTTGTGATTTTATCGAGAATGGTTAAAAGGTGAAGTCATTGACTTCGATTCGAGTCCTCTGACCACCTCTTTAAGATACAAAAGTCATATGAAATACAACTAATATATAAATTTCTTCAACTGATCAATCGATTTAAAATGCTCAAGTACGATGATACTCGATGAAACCTGTAACTAGAGAACAATTACTGAAAGAACATACCTAATTTTGTAGTGTTTGTTGTATTCATGTGTTATCACTATCACAAGAGCAGACTAGGGATTTATAGATACAGGAAGAATAACCCTATAAGTTTCTGGGGACTAAACATTAAATGCTCAACCACTACCAACCAACTAACTGTATTCAACACTCCCCCTCAAGCTGGAGCATAGATATTGATCATGCCCAGCTTGCCACAAAACTGACGGATACTATTCCCAGGTAATGCTTTTGTGAGGATATCGGCTAACTGTTCATTACTTTTGACATGAGGTAATCTGATAATCCCTTCTTCTAACTTTTCTCGAGTGAAATGACAGTCAACTTCTATATGTTTGGTTCTTTCATGAAAGACAGGGTTGCTTGCGATCTGAATGGCTGCTTTGTTATCACACCACAAGTTCATTGGCTCGGACTGAGCAAAGCCAATCTCGCCAAGAAGATTACGAACCCATATAAGTTCACAAGTGGTCTGTGCCATGGCTCGATACTCGGATTCCGCACTCGAACGAGATACCACATTTTGTTTCTTACTCTTCCAAGATACAAGATTTCCTCCAACAAAGACACAATAACCTGTTGTAGACCGTTTAGTTGCGAGATCACCATTATAATCAGCATCAGAAAAACCCTCGATGGTGTGATGACCGTGATTCTCGTATAAGTCACCACGACCCGGAGTACCTTTTAAGTACTTTAAAATATGAATGACAGCATCCCAATGTGAGGTTCTTGGAGATGATAAGAACTGACTAACAACACTCACGGGAAAGGCAATATCAGGACAAGTGAGGGTGAGATAATTCAACTTTCCGACAATTCTTCTATACTTTTCTGGGTTGATGAGTAGTTCTCCATCATCTGCTTTCAACTTTACATTCGGTATCATTGGTGCTTCATAGAATTTTGCATCAATCAAACCAGAATCACTGAGCACATCTAAACAATACTTTCTCTGAGATAAGAAAATGCCTTTTTTGTTTCGAGAGACTTCAATATCAAGAAAGTATTTCAAAGGACCAAGATCCTTTGCTTGAAATTGAGTACTCAAGAATGTTTTCAACCGATTAATTCTTTCTTTATCACTACCGGTAATAACAATATCATCCACATAAACAACAAGTAAAATGCACCCAGAGCTTGATGAAGTGAAGAATACCGAATGGTCATATGCACTTCTTCTCAAGCCAAAGTCCCTTACCACAGCATTAAACTTCCCAAACCAGGAACGAGGGGATTGCTTCAAACCATATATAGCTTTTCGTAATCTACATACTTTACCCGACTCCCCCTGAGCAACAAACCCCGGTGGTTGCTCCATATATACCTGTTCGTGCAAATCTCCATGTAAAAAAACATTCTTCACATCAAGTTGATGAAGTGTCCACTGATACGTAGCAGCTAAAGAAACAAATAATCTGATAGATGTGAGTTTAGCAACAGGAGAAAAGGTCTCAGAATAATCTACCCCATATGTTTGAGCATAACCCTTAGCAACCAACCGAGCTTTCAACCGTGCCAAAGAACCATCAGGATTAACCTTTATCGTGAAGACCCACTTACAACCAATTGCCTTTTTGGAAACAGGTAAGTCAACTAATACTCAAGTGCCATTATGATCAAGAGCATTCATCTCTTCAATCATAGCAGCACGCCATCCAGAATGAGCCAAAGCTTCACCAACAGTTTTTGGAATGGAGACAGAGTCTAGAGTAGCAACAAAAGAACGAGAAGATGCAGACAATTTATCATAAGAGACAAAAGAAGCAATAGGGTAAGTACATGTACGTTTACCTTTCCGAAGAGCAATGGGGATATCGGAATCTGAATCTGACTCTGAAGATTGAGTGTCATGAATATTACTAGAAGTATTACTTGGTAACTCACCCAGAGGATCTACCGACACAGATTGTGGTACAGAAGCAGGCTCAGATCTAGGACGGGGACGCCGACTGTATACATACTGAAAGTGATCAGACTGGTTTGGTGGTGTTGGAAATGGAGTGGGTACATCAACAATATATGCCAATAAGTCATCATTCTCTTCATGAGTGCAAGAAGTAGACACATGAAAGAAAGGTAAATCTTCCTGAAATGTGACATCTCGAGAAACAACATAATGCTGAAGATGAGGAGAAAAACATCTATATCCTTTCTGAAGACGGAAGTATCCAAGAAAGACACATTTAATAGATTTTGGATCTAATTTGGTTAAGCGAGGCTGAGTATCTCGGACAAAACAAGTGTTACCAAAAATCTTAGGTTCAATCGGGAATAGACGTTTTGTAGGGAACAAGACAGCATACTGGATGTCGCCGTTAAGAACTGTAGATGGCATACGATTTATAAGAAAACATGCAATTGAAACGGCGTCAGCCCAAAAATGGTTTTGGAACATTCATTTGAAATAAAAGTGCTCGGGCCACCTCAAGAAGGTGTCTATTTTTTCGTTCAGCAACCCCATTTTGGGCTGGAGTATCAACACAAGATGACTCATGAAGGATACCATGTTGAAGCATATAAGATGTAAATGATTCTGAGAGAAACTCTTTTGCGTTATCCCTTCGCAAAGTTTGAACGGACGTTTGAAATTGTGTTTTTACTTCAGCAACAAAAGAGCAAAAATGAGTAAATACTTCAGAACGATTTTTCATTAAATAAAGCCATGTAACACGAGAATAGTCATCAATAAAAGTAACAAAATATTTAAAACCAGTCTTCGAGGTAACGGGACACGGACCCCAAACACCAGAATGTACCAACTCAAATGGGGACGCAACCCGCTTGTTGACTCTAGGACTTAAATGGACACGCTGATGTTTGGCAAATTGACAAGACTCACAGTATAAAGATGACACACTAGAAAACTCAGGACATAATTTCTTCAAACTCTGTAGAGACGGATGACCTAACTGACAATGCATAACGAGAGGGGATGACTTTGAGCAAACTAACGAACGTGGTATTTTTGTTGTTGTTTCAAGTATGTAAAGTCCATCAGATACCCGTCCTCTACCAATAATCTGCTTCGTCGATAGATCCTGAAAGATACAAAAATCGGGAAACATTAAGGCGACACAGTTCAAATCACGAGTAATTTTACTCACCGACAGCAAATTAAATGAGAAGTTTGGAAGACTTAAAACGGAAGATAAAGATATAGATGGTGAAAGGACCCGTTCATATACATTATAAACGATTCACAATAGTTGATTACATTGCGAGGTATTTGACCTCTATATGATACATTTTACAAACATTGCATTCGTTTTTAAAAGACAAACTTTCTTTACATCGAAAATTGACAGGCATGCATACCATTTCATAATATCCACTATCCAACTATAAATTGATTTAATAATAATCTTTGATGAACTCAATGACTCGAATGCAACGTTCTTCAAAATATGCTATGAAAGACTCCAAGTAATATCTTTAAAATGAGCAAATGCACAGCGGAAGATTTCTTTAACACCTGAGAATAAACATGCTTTAAAGTGTCAACCAAAAGGTTGGTGAGTTCATTAGTTTATCATAATCATTTATTTCCATCATTTTAATAGACCACAAGAATTTTATTTCCAGTTCTCATAAATATACGTCCCATGCATAGAGACAAAAATAATCATTTATATGGTGAACACCTGGTAACCGACATTAACAATATGCATATAAGAATATCCCCTATCATTCCGGGATCCTCCTTCGGACATGATATAAATTTCGAAGTACTAAAGCATCCGGTACTTTGGATGGGGTTTGTTAGGCCCAATAGATCTATCTTTAGGATTCGCGTCAATTAGGGTGTCTGTTCCCTAATTCTTAGATTACCAGACTTTAATAAAAAGGGGCATATTCGATTTCGATAATTCAACCATAGAATGTAGTTTCAATTACTTGTGTCTATTTCGTCAAACATTTATAAAAGCGCATGTATTCTCAGTCCCAAAAATATAAAGGGTAAAAATGTAAATGAAACTCACCATACTGTATTTCGTAGTAAAAATACATATAACGTCATTGAACAAGTGCAAGGTTGGCCTCGGATTCACGAACCTATATTAATTATATATATTTATATGTTGGTCAATATTTGTATAGCAATTTAGGTCAGGTCATAGTGTAATCCTATCCTATAGCTCGAGTCTGACTCTACAGTATAGTAACATGTTATATTACTCATGCTCAATTAAGATTCTTGGTAAAAGGTGACATGTGAAACAGCGTAACACAAATGGTTTCATAATCATAAATTAGTATTTTAGGTTTTTTTTTTTTTTTTTTTTTTTTTTTTTTTTTTATAGAGAAAATCAACACAAAAAGTTAACTGAAAAGTTAACAGGAAAAGTCAAAGTTCAAAGTCAAAAGTCAAAGGTTAAAGTCAAAAGTCAAAGGTCAAAGTAAAAATGAGGTCGCATGCAAATATATAATAACTTATACAAAAATGATTTTCGATCAAACATGACTAAACGGGCCACTTCAGCTATTTTTAGAAAAATTATCGGAACTCCGATTGATAAACGGCCAAAGATAAAAGTTACACATTACCAAAAAGATTAAGCATAAATATTACAGAAGTAAACTAAACCTAGACAACTCGTAGTTGCCAACGCATTTTCGGCGTTTCAAAGTTAATTTTTCAGCTTTAATAAATTTACAAAAGTGACCGAGTAGCCTACTTTGGAGATTTTTAGAAAATTCCTCAAAACTCGTATTGACAAACGGTCAAAGCCTAAAAATTCTCGTTACCACAAAGATATAACATGATTTTTGGCAAGAGTAAACACATATCAGGCCGACCATGACAACTGATACAAAACTGACATTTTTAAATAAAAAAGTTTCAGCTCTTTTTAGAATTTTAAAATGTAACCAAACCGTCAACTTTGATGATTTTTAGAAAAATCGTCGAGACTCGAATTGACAAACGGCCAGAGTCGTTTGTTAGACCTTACAGCAAAGAATTCAGTGGTATTTTTTTTTATATATGAAACAACACAGATCAGCGAGAATTTCAGTTCCCGTTTCGACATTTCATCAAAATTTGCAAAACTTCTTTTGTCCATAACTTGACAACCGTTCAACGAAACGAGACGTGCTTTATATGAAAATTCATCTACTCGACGAGTAGAATCCAAATAACCACTTTTTATAACCCAGATATTAGTTCACTAATTATCATCAACAATTTTAATTACGAAATTAATTATGCAATTTGTTTATTTCATAACTTTCTAACCGTTACTTGGATTCAAGTGATTCTTAAACCAAAATTCAACTATTTTTCGCTAGCTTTCCAACGACATGCATATCTTATACCTTATCTCAATCGTATATGTAACTAATTCAGGAATCAACATAACCTATCTAATGGCAATATCAAAAGTACAAGCATGCATAATCCTATATACTCGAGCACTAGTCAGGGATACACTATTAGTATGTAAAAATTAAATTATGAGTACTCACATATCAATATTGAGATTCGATATTGCAGGAAAGGTACGTAAACGCAACGAAGATGATAAACACTATATTGACCTCACGAGCATACCCATGAACCATACTCAATCACCTCCATAGCTATAACCCATAACTTCCTTAATCCTATCCCACTCGAAAAAATAACTTCGAAATCACTCGGACAGCACTCCGTCGTAATATTTTATGTATACTAATAATATCTTGAGATAATACGGAGTAAATATATATATGTAAATCGATTGAGAGAGTTTAGAGAAAACTATTTTCAAGTTTCTATGAAATAATGAAACCTATTGAATTCTATTTATAATAGATTTTTGAATTATTAAAGTGAATTATTAAAGTATGAATTATTAAAGTGAATTATTAAAGTGAATTATTAAAGTATGAATTATTAAAGTGAATTATTAAAGTATGAATTATTAAAGTTAAAGTAAAGTAAAAATAAAGTAAAGGTAAAGTTTAAGTATAGTAAAAGTATAAAACTATGTACGTATTATACGCGTATAAATATATATAATATTAATTTAAATCGTTATATATATTTAATAAAATAAAATATAAATATCGTTATCTTTATCATACTAGTTAAGTAATGAGTTGTCAAAAGTGGTTCTAGATATTTATAAAAGTTATATACGTTTTAATAATAAAGTTCTTTTTAAACTGAAAACGTTTTTGTACGTTTGAAACTAAATAGATCAATCGAGTCTTTATGAGATTCAATCTTCCACTATCCTTTGTCTAGTTCTCAATGATTGACAATTTGTTCTTATTTATAAATTACTTTACCATTTTCCGAATATTGTTAAAATGGAAAGATTTCTCAAATCAACGTGGGCCTTTCAACAGAGACTTGTAATCATAATTTAATATATCTGATAATTCAATCAGTTGATCTTATCTTCTAATTCCATTGATAAACATTTTGAAACAGATACAATCATATAAAGTATTTAATCTAATATTTCGTTTACGTTTCAAGTTATAATATATATACACATATACATATATAATCATATTCGTTTAATGGTTCGTGAATCGTTGGAACTTGGTCGAAGTTGAATGAATGTATGAACATAGTTTAAAATTCTTGAAATTTAACTTAACAAATATTGCTTATTGTGTCGGAAACATATAAAGATTAAAGTTTAAATTTGGTTGAAAATTTCCGGGTTGTCACAGTACCTACCCGTTAAAGTAATTTCGTCCCGAAATTTAAGTGGAAAGGTCGTGAATGATAATAAGTATGTTTTCATGATGCATACGGGCTGAAAATTAGAGTTTTATCATCAGCGAATAATTTGGATAAACAATCCATTTATATGAAGAGTACGAATGAAGCTAACATAGAAGAGTGAAATGAGTAAGTGTAGATTCATCTTATCATTTGACGTAGATATGATTGATTCCCAGATTTTAAGGGATTTGAAGAAAATCTTCTTAATAAGATTTGACTCTCCGGTAATCAAGGGAATTAGGATCCGCTTTAAATGCGATCGTCCATTTTAATTGTTCTGTCGGAGATTTTCTTATAAATTTACCTCCTTCATTTCCTTACAACTCACACCATCTGTTGATGCATTTTATGCAAGTCCCTAGACATCTACCCACGTCCATTGCAGGTACAACAGTTTACAGGCCACCATGATTGCTCATTATTATCCTGTGTTTGTATGTGGTTACAGGAACTGCAGGAACGAGATTTAGATGTTTGACTATGTTAGACTTAGTCAGACGTACGAGTGAAGCCTCACTAGTACGGCTGACAGGCTCATACGCACGGTTGATGCTGAGCTAAGTCACAATTACAACCTAAATGAGAAGACACGAGTGAGTGATCACCCGTACGGCTGATGAAGCCAACTCGTACGTGTGATGAATGAATCGTATGGGTGAGTCAACAGCAGGGGTATATAAAGTCTTATGTTCTTCATTTTAGGTTAAGCCTCTTATTTGTTACACACACTCAGATCTAGTGAGCTCCTCCGATTCTCTCTCAGTCCAAATCACCCATGTGGTGAATAATAGCTCTAGGTGTTGATCTAATCACACTTGATTTAGTTGTGGTTTGACTAAATTAATCAAAAAAAACTTAACCTATTCACTAGAGGGTTTGATTCACTTATTCTGCCATTGTGTGAGTTAAATCTGTTGATTTCTAAGTTCCTAGTCATGTTTCATCACCTTCTATTCTTTCCCCCTCAACTCATATTTTAAAGTATTCATCAATATGCTCCATCCAGCTCTGATTCTCGATATACTTCTAACTTTCATATCGGTCATTCTTCTTTTTCATCTACTGCCGGAAGAATCTATTTACTTCTACTATACTCTTGGGTTTATAGTGTTTCTAGTTCTCCCGTGTCTTTATATTGCTATATGCATCGATATATGGTTTATAATTTCTGGTTTGTCGTTGAGCTTTATATGTTCCCTTATATTTCAAAGTCTCTGCTTCTGTCTTCTATAATCATTATCATTCACAGTTAATGCTCTCTTTTATTTGCTGCAATTTATACCCCAATTTCTATTTCGGAGTTTTGTCCTTTCGTTTCTTCTTCTTGCGATTAAGCACCGCTTGTAATGGTCCAGAATTCACAGATATGAATTTCGGAATGAACATTGTTAATGTTCTAGGAAGGAAATTGTGATGGCACGATCTTGACTTGTCAAATTACTAGAATACCTTGGAAAAGGCCGAATCATCAAGAAATATTTTCTTGATATTTTAGAGGTTAAATAGAATACAAGAGTTGTATAACATGGCTCATGATGATGTTATGATCTGTGAATCATCACGTTCCATTTAGAAACTCAGCATGACTTACTGTAATATAATCACATTGATCAAGTGTCATTATATTATACTAATTCATGCTTCAGTTCTCAACACTACTTCAAAATATTCCTATTTTAAACTTGAATCTTTCAGAATTTAGAAACTAAAATAGTTTCTTTTATGATGTAATACAGATAGCGCGAAGAGGTAAATGATTTCAAATAAGAAAAATTAAGAAAATATCTTCAGAAATATGGAGGATATTTATAATGAAAGATATGATGATATTTTAGAATTTCTAATATCAGAGGATGATGAAGAATATTGTCCGCAGGGGTTTAGAGTCAGGAGCAAGGTATTCGTTAATGACTTCAGCAGGTACTGAATCATTTGGATCCTTTAAAGTCAAGGTTCGGTCTTTGTAATTTGTCCACAGCCTCCTTCCTACTTTGCTCAATCCGTTTTCCAGCTCCAAAACTTCTCTTTTTCTGCGCTTTGCCAGCACACTTCATCATTATCATCCAGCTTTTACCATTTAAAGTCATTTATAGTTTTTGCTGCTTCATCAGCATTTTTTTCCATTTTCGGAGAACCAATTCGTAGTTCGGAGTGTTTTTCAGAAACTTCACATTCAAATTAAGTCCAGAAGATAGACGTTATATATACACATATAACTGTTGGCGCAGACATGCTGCAAGATTTCAAAATACTGATTGCTAATTCCCAATGATTCGTATGGCAATTCTCATTACAAGATGCGAATGAGTAAATGATGGGGTTTCAATGAATAATTATGATGACTTTTTGGAGAGGCTAAAGTCAAAGGGTAATGAAGTTGTTGGTACATCTGCTAATAATATGGTGGAATGTAAAAAGTTCCCTGGTAACGATGGTGTATATCTCAAGGTTATAATAAGGTTAGTCTGACTGAAAAGTCGAAGTTGACTTGCTGGAGCTGTGACAAAACTGGCTACTTTGAATAGGAGTCGCAAAGTTATTTTTGCTAATAAATGCCAAAGAATCTGACGCGGATACGTTGTTTAAACTTTTACTTTGGTTTCAAGAGTTTTTCGGGTACATAACTGTGGGTAACATGTGGTTGGATCATCATCTCGATTGCTCATCATTCGAAGTGTCTTCAGAAATTTTTGAAGGGTTTGAACACAGATTGTAATCGTTAACATACATTTGATGTTCTAACACAGTTTTGAAGTCAAAATATAGCTTGTGAAAGATGTAAGGATCTAAGAGTGATGATTTTGGTCATATCTCAAGTTGAATTTTGAGATTTCAAAATCAGAATATGTAATTAAATTTTGAATGAGTATGGTTGTTTTGATTTCTATAAAAGAATGTATATTGTTGTGAAAGTAGGGAGTATAATGGATGATTTGCTGAATCAGATTCGAAGAATGTAATATATTAATTGTGAATTTATTATCTCTCGGGTATTACCTACCCGTTAAAAAAATTTCACAATTAATATTTTGTACAAAAGAATTTTATTACAGTCTTTATGAAAATATATATATGTATATTTTCTTCAGATGTAACATAGATTTAATGAGTTAATGTTAAATTAAACTCATTTGATTTACGGTTGAAACTAGAATTGAATAATCCCTAAAGGCTTTAAAAAGTACATAACTTTTACGCAGTATTTCTTTAATGACATTGAAATTATGAATCAATACTTCGTTATTTGTTGATGTATGATGTTCGGTTTGTGGAATTCTTGTGAATTTCGCAAAGTTCGAATGATGTTATCTGAAAAGTTTCGGGTACATCGATGATGAAAGTGTAAAATCAAATATATACTTGATTTATTATGAATTGGAATTTGTTGAATTGCGACAGAGATTGTAGTTAACGCTGGTTAAGTTGCGGCCGAAGGACGTACATTATTGCATATTTGTAATATGAATTAACCGAGTAGTTAAGATTCACACACAATAGCTTAGCACGGAAAGATTTATTTTTATTTCAAAATATATAAAATATACATATAATTTCTTCAAAGAGAATGAGTTAATTCTTCATAACTCGTTGATACAATATACGGGTTATTGATTCGTAATGATGTCCATAGTGATTCTTGAGCTGACGGAGTTTGTGATGTTATAGGTGTTGTTGATTCTGATGTTGACTGTACTGATGATGCTGGTGACGCTGACGGTACTGTTGATGCTGTTGGTAAAACAAGTTTAGCTTGTTAATCACACACCATTTTTGTCAGGGTTTCTACTCTTCCTTCTATCATTTTGGTTCGCTTAACTGATTTATGGTTAGGGCTAGATTAGATAATCTCTAAGACTTTAGAGATTACATAATCTGCGCGGAATGTTTCTCCAATGAAGTTATGAATTAATACTTCGTCGGTTATTGTTGTTGGTATTCCTTGGTATCTACAGGGCGTATGACATTGGTGCTCGTGGGACAGAGTGTAAAGTTGAGGTTTACGACGTGGTTGTGGTTGGGGTGGTAATGGTACTATTGGCGTTGATGATGGTGTTACTGGTTATGCTGCTGATGCTGCTGCTGGTGTTTGTAATCTCTGCACCATATTCTCCAAAGCCACTACCCGAGCGCGAAGCTCGTTGACTTCTTCTATTACACCGGGGTGATTGTCGGTTCGGACGAGCGGATAAATAAAATCTAAAATTTGATGTAATATATAATCGTGACGAGATACTCTGGAAATGAGCGAGAAAATGGTGTTTCGGACAGGTTCGCCGGTAAGTGCTTCAGGTTCTTCATCAAGAGGGTAATGTGGTGGATGGAAGGGATCACCTTCTTCTTGTCTCCAATGATTGAGGAGGCTACGAACCCATCCCCAATTCATCCAGAATAGGTGATGACTGATTGGTTGATCTATTCCGGTCACACTGCTTTCGGAGCTGGAGTGGGATTCCATTTCGAAATCTGAGGAACTTGAATTAATGATGAATTCCATTTCGTACGATTGAATAAGGATTTTTTTTTTCTTTTCGATATGAAATGATTTTCGGTTATCGGATGGTATTCTAATTACATAGAATATCCATATATATAGAACAAAATATTTCGTAAATTACGGAGGAATTTACGAGATATATCAGGCAACGTTTACAGTAATAGATACGATAAGATATGATTTAGCAGATACGCTAAGATATGAATTTTTGTCTATACACTATTCATGCAATCAATGGAGCAAGACGTGTCTTAGACTAAAAATGATAAGCCAGGTAATTTCTTGAGGATGATAAGTAGTTAATTTTTGACACAAAATGATAAGCAAAACTATTGACATGCAGACACGGTCGAAGTCCAGACTCACTAATGCATCCTATCGACTTATCTGTTAGACACACTAATGCAGACCTGGTTCGCTAAGACCACCGCTCTGATACCAACTGAAAGGACCCGTTCATATACATTATAAACGATTCACAATAGTTGATTACATTGCGAGGTATTTGACCTCTATATGATACATTTTACAAACATTGCATTCGTTTTTAAAAGACAAACTTTCTTTACATCGAAAATTGACAGGCATGCATACCATTTCATAATATCCACTATCCAACTATAAATTGATTTAATAATAATCTTTGATGAACTCAATGACTCGAATGCAACGTTCTTCAAAATATGCTATGAAAGACTCCAAGTAATATCTTTAAAATGAGCAAATGCACAGCGGAAGATTTCTTTAACACCTGAGAATAAACATGCTTTAAAGTGTCAACCAAAAGGTTGGTGAGTTCATTAGTTTATCATAATCATTTATTTCCATCATTTTAATAGACCACAAGAATTTTATTTCCAGTTCTCATAAATATACGTCCCATGCATAGAGACAAAAATAATCATTTATATGGTGAACACCTGGTAACCGACATTAACAATATGCATATAAGAATATCCCCTATCATTCCGGGATCCTCCTTCGGACATGATATAAATTTCGAAGTACTAAAGCATCCGGTACTTTGGATGGGGTTTGTTAGGCCCAATAGATCTATCTTTAGGATTCGCGTCAATTAGGGTGTCTGTTCCCTAATTCTTAGATTACCAGACTTTAATAAAAAGAGGCATATTCGATTTCGATAATTCAACCATAGAATGTAGTTTCAATTACTTGTGTCTATTTCGTCAAACATTTATAAAAGCGCATGTATTCTCAGTCCCAAAAATATAAAGGGTAAAAATGTAAATGAAACTCACCATAATGTATTTCGTAGTAAAAATACATATAACGTCATTGAACAAGTGCAAGGTTGGCCTCGGATTCACGAACCTATATTAATTATATATATTTATATGTTGGTCAATATTTGTATAGCAATTTAGGTCAGGTCATAGTGTAATCCTATCCTATAGCTCGAGTCTGACTCTACAGTATAGTAACATGTTATATTACTCATGCTCAATTAAGATTCTTGGTAAAAGGTGACATGTGAAACAGCGTAACACAAATGGTTTCATAATCATAAATTAGTATTTTAGGTTTTTTTTTTTTTTTTTTTTTTTTTTTTTAGAGAAAATCAACACAAAAAGTTAACTGAAAAGTTAACAGGAAAAGTCAAAGTTCAAAGTCAAAAGTCAAAGGTTAAAGTCAAAAGTCAAAGGTCAAAGTAAAAATGAGGTCGCATGCAAATATATAATAACTTATACAAAAATGATTTTCGATCAAACATGACTAAACGGGCCACTTCAGCTATTTTTAGAAAAATTATCGGAACTCCGATTGATAAACGGCCAAAGATAAAAGTTACACATTACCAAAAAGATTAAGCATAAATATTACAGAAGTAAACTAAACCTAGACAACTCGTAGTTGCCAACGCATTTTCGGCGTTTCAAAGTTAATTTTTCAGCTTTAATAAATTTACAAAAGTGACCGAGTAGCCTACTTTGGAGATTTTTAGAAAATTCCTCAAAACTCGTATTGACAAACGGTCAAAGCCTAAAAATTCTCGTTACCACAAAGATATAACATGATTTTTGGTAAGAGTAAACACATATCAGGCCGACCATGACAACTGATACAAAACTGACATTTTTAAATAAAAAAGTTTCAGCTCTTTTTAGAATTTTAAAATGTGACCAAACCGTCAACTTTGATGATTTTTAGAAAAATCGTCGAGACTCGAATTGACAAACGGCCAGAGTCGTTTGTTAGACCTTACAGCAAAGAATTCAGTGGTATTTTTTTTTATATATGAAACAACACATATCAGCGAGAATTTCAGTTCCCGTTTCGACATTTCATCAAAATTTGCAAAACTTCTTTTGTCCATAACTTGACAACCGTTCAACGAAACGAGACGTGCTTTATATGAAAATTCATCTACTCGACGAGTAGAATCCAAATAACCACTTTTTATAACCCAGATATTAGTTCACTAATTATCATCAGCAATTTTAATTACGAAATTAATTATGCAATTTGTTTATTTCATAACTTTCTAACCGTTACTTGGATTCAAGTGATTCTTAAACCAAAATTCAACTATTTTTCGCTAGCTTTCCAACGACATGCATATCTTATACCTTATCTCAATCGTATATGTAACTAATTCAGGAATCAACATAACCTATCTAATGGCAATATCAAAAGTACAAGCATGCATAATCCTATATACTCGAGCACTAGTCAGGGATACACTATTAGTATGTAAAAATTAAATTATGAGTACTCACATATCAATATTGAGATTCGATATTGCAGGAAAGGTACGTAAACGCAACGAAGATGATAAACACTATATTGACCTCACGAGCATACCCATGAACCATACTCAATCACCTCCATAGCTATAACCCATAACTTCCTTAATCCTATCCCACTCGAAAAAACAACTTCGAAATCACTCGGACATCACTCCGTCGTAATATTTTATGTATACTAATAATATCTTGAGATAATACGGAGTAAATATATATATGTAAATCGATTGAGAGAGTTTAGAGAAAACTATTTTCAAGTTTCTATGAAATAATGAAACCTATTGAATTCTATTTATAATAGATTTTTGAATTATTAAAGTGAATTATTAAAGTATGAATTATTAAAGTGAATTATTAAAGTATGAATTATTAAAGTGAATTATTAAAGTATGAATTATTAAAGTGAATTATTAAAGTATGAATTATTAAAGTTAAAGTAAAGTAAAAATAAAGTAAAGGTAAAGTTTAAGTATAGTAAAAGTATAAAACTATGTACGTATTATACGCGTATAAATATATATAATATTAATTTAAATCGTTATATATATTTAATAAAATAAAATATAAATATCGTTATCTTTATCATACTAGTTAAGTAATGAGTTGTCAAAAGTGGTTCTAGATATTTATAAAAGTTATATACGTTTTAATAATAAAGTTCTTTTTAAACTGAAAACGTTTTTGTACGTTTGAAACTAAATAGATCAATCGAGTCTTTATGAGATTCAATCTTCCACTATCCTTTGTCTA
The DNA here is from genome assembly GCF_046630445.1 of Rutidosis leptorrhynchoides. Classification (NCBI taxonomy): domain Eukaryota; kingdom Viridiplantae; phylum Streptophyta; class Magnoliopsida; order Asterales; family Asteraceae; genus Rutidosis; species Rutidosis leptorrhynchoides. The sequence continues at coordinate 277,139,849 of NC_092342.1, forward strand.
GTTCTCAATGATTGACAATTTGTTCTTATTTATAAATTACTTTACCATTTTCCGAATATTGTTAAAATGGAAAGATTTCTCAAATCAACGTGGGCCTTTCAACAGAGACTTGTAATCATAATTTAATATATCTGATAATTCAATCAGTTGATCTTATCTTCTAATTCCATTGATAAACATTTTGAAACAGATACAATCATATAAAGTATTTAATCTAATATTTCGTTTACGTTTCAAGTTATAATATATATACACATATACATATATAATCATATTCGTTTAATGGTTCGTGAATCGTTGGAACTTGGTCGAAGTTGAATGAATGTATGAACATAGTTTAAAATTCTTGAAATTTAACTTAACAAATATTGCTTATTGTGTCGGAAACATATAAAGATTAAAGTTTAAATTTGGTTGGAAATTTCCGGGTTGTCACAGATGGGGTAAGTTTGATTGTTCCAGAACCAAGGACTGGGGAGGTGGTGCCATTTGCAATCGTGACATAAGATGATTGGGTATTGAAGTTAGAGAAAAGGTGATGATTACCTGTCATATGATCTGAGGCACCAGAATCAATGACCCATTTAGAGGCCGATGATAAGAGACAAGTGCTAGAGTTACCTGTTTCAGCAAAGGCAGCAGTTCCAGTAGCATCAGGTTTCACAGATTCTTTCAATCGACCATATTCAGCATACTCATCAGCTGAGATAGTGAATGTAGAAGAGGAAGCAACATGTGCAGAGGAATTCTTCAGATTTTGAGCAAGAAATTTCTTGCAAGCACGTTTAGTATGCCCAAGTTCATGACAATAGTGGCACTCAACATCAGAACTAGGGACCCGTAGTTCAGTTGCCTTATCAGTATGACCACCTCTTAAATTTCCTCGGTAACTTCCTTGATAACCTCCACGAGTCCTTCCGAAACTTTTAAACCCTCCACGGCTGACAAGAACAGTATTGTGATTAGAAATTTGAGGCGTATTAACACTCTCATGATGGAGAACGTGTGCAAACGTTTCTTGAAGAGAGGGAACTGTAGACTCGTTCAAAAAACTGAGATTTAATAGAATCATGCTCTGGTCGCAGGCCAGTGAGAAAGCTCATGACAGCTATTTGTTCACGTTGAGTCTGCATGGTTTTAACATCAGTACTAAGGGGAAGCAGAGAGTTAAACTCCTCATATATTTTCTTGAACTCCATAACATAGGCAGTTAGAGACCGATCTTGTTGTTCACCACAATGAAACGCTTTGCACACACTAAAGATTCTAGAGATATTCTTTTCCCCAGAATATAGAAAATCCAGATAATCCATAAGTTCTTTTACATACTCACAATGGTTAACCAAAGAAATAACCGAAGATTCAATGGAGTTCATAATCTGAAGAAATAGTCTAGCATCATTTTGTAACCAAAGATCACGTGTATCATCATTAAGAGGTTCCGAAGTGAGATGAGAAGCTTTTCCCATACTCCTAAGTTTATTAGATCCATTAAGTTTATTATCGGTCAATCGAGCCGCGATCGGGATAATCTCACTTAAATTACCATTTACCTTTTTCTCATCACCCATAATTAATGAAATACGGTCGAATATATATGGAATATAATTTTTAGATATTCCAGGAGCTAAGACAAGCTAAGGCAGTAGCAGAAAAAAAAAGTAGCAGATACTTTAACAATTTACCAAGAGTACAAGTCAGAACACAAAATTCAAAGTACCATAATGCAGCAATACTTACCAGGGGTAGAATCGGAATTTAAAAACAAATGTACCAGAAAAAAACGGCGGCGAATGGCGGTGGCACGTGCCGTCACGCGCCGGTGCATGGAACTCAGGCATCTGAGAGTGGCGGCGCGTGGGGGTTTATACGGTGGCCGGAAACCTCCCTTTTTCTCAGGTTATGCAATTCGGCACTTCCTGAGTTGATTGACGGTGGTGGTGAGACCTGAAAATTACTCGACGTGGGTGATTTGTAAACTCAGCTGTAGCACTCACTGGGTGCTCACGAAATCAGACGGATTGTACTCACATGGTACAATACTCACAGGTACAGCTCTGATACCATGTAACTAGAGAACAATTACTGAAAGAACATACCTAATTTTGTAGTGTTTGTTGTATTCATGTGTTATCACTATCACAAGAGCAGACTAGGGATTTATAGATACAGGAAGAATAACCCTAGAAGTTTCTGGGGACTAAACTTTAAATGCTCAACCACTACCAACCAACTAACTGTATTCAACAAAACCAAAATTAGCACTTAAGTCATATGAAGAACAATTATGAATGGCATACTGATAGAATCATTAGTGCCCATCAAGCATACATAAATCAATATTTAGAATACTCAATATGAAATAAATTTGCCATTACTAAAATGACAAATCAATAATATATCCACCACTAATAAAGCTAATAGCTATATGACCTCATTTCTTAAGCAAACAAACCAAAGATTAATATACATGAAAGGTAAATACCCATATCATTTGTTGTTGAGTTCGAGTAGTGGACGCTCCTTAATGTAATTTTTTTTTCTTGCATTTCATTGTGGCTGCATTTAACCATATCATAGTCTATGGTATAATCTATCAGTAGGTTCATATATCCAACAAAATGTCTACTGAAAATATCGATAGTTTCATTATCTATTATAATGTAGACTGCTGAATTTAAGCCATTGAAAATATAGAATAGAATACAAAAAAAAAAAAAGGATCAGAATTAAGGTATAGCTAAAATATTGCATATCTAAAAAACATGTGGTAGCTACAAAGTCACGGTGCTAATATTAGATTATTTGTGGTAATAAAACTAATTGAAAGATTGATAGTTGTCTTACATCAGTAAGCAGTGTTGAAATTCCTCGGTGTCGGGATTTAAGTATATGTGGGTTGAGGAGATTCCAGATAGTTGTAGCTGCTTGGTGACTTTCTCGTATAAACGTTTTTGGTAAGGTAAGTATACATATTCGTTAACAAAAAGCACATCAAGCAACACCTTATATAGTCTACTTGTTTATCACTGAAAGATAGAAAATTAAGAGTAAACTTTATAACATAATTTAGACAATAGTAGCATAGCATTTGTTTCAGTATATTTACAATACGTTTAACACACATTTGTAAGTAAAACAACATGAAAGTTTTAAGCAAGTATAGCATCGGATTTAATTATAGTAAATAGATATAATACACGTTCAAAATGATCATATCAATCTGAAAAGTTGAAAATTCCACAACCTTAAAACCCGAATTTTAACCTAATACACTGCGTCTAAACTACTAAAAGAAAAAAGGATACCAAAACAATTAAGGTGCAAAAATATTCGTAGATAGATAGGTATGTCATACGTAAAAGGTACCTTTAACTTCTTTCAACTGAGTTCTATCATCATTATCATCACATCATCATCTCTGATACATCAAACACAATGATAATATGCGAATTAGGTTTTTGAATCAACATGCTAAGATTTGAAAACATTAAATGGGTCCATATTACCACATCTAACTAAATAAATACTAAACATACCATTCTAAATCTAAGTTTTTAACATCAATAATTCACTCAAATTAAGGGTTCATCTATCAGTAGTTTCATATATAAATATAAAACAATTTAAAGCATAACTTTATCTTTGTATCAGATTGTTCATCATCAACAGTACAATCCTCTTTTTAGCATCATCGTCTGTAAAACAACAAAAACCAAAAAAAAAAACACAAATAAAAAACCTTACTTTTAATTAAAAAATTGGGTAAACGAAATCGAAATCTAAGAATAAGGAATACGTATAACCTGATTAACTTTTCACCTGCAACTGAGTACTTCAATTGATGATGAAATCGGAATTTCAAACGGAAAAAACCTCTAACTTTAGAAGGGAAAAGGGTGAAAATAAACGATTATAATCCTAAATCGTTTACAACCCTAAATTGTCCTTCATCATCTAATCTCCTGTAAATCACGGCGATGAGATAACGATAGATGGAGGGATGTGAATCGATGGATTCAATTTGTTAGTATTTGTACGAAACCCCTAATTTTTTGATAAGCTTCCGTGTTTTTTTATTAGAAGGGTATTTTAGGGATGAATTATATGTAATATTGATTTATTAGCTAATTTTTTAGTGGATGATTAAGGACCGTTGGATTAAGGGGTATTATAATGTAATTTTCTAATCTAATGGTAATAAAGGGGATTTTGAAAACATTTATTAGCTAATCGAGACTCTCTTTTAATATATATATATATATATATATATATATATATATATATATATATATATATATATATATATATATATATATATATATATATATATATATAGTGATAGTGATAGTGATAGTGATGTAAAACGTCGTAATGTCTCTAAATGAACATAGTAACTAGAGATGGCAATGGATCGGATATGGATCGGGTGATGTCGTATCCATATCCATTTAGTTTTTATTCATCCATATCCATATCCATTTAATTTCAGTTCATCCATCCATTGGAATAAGCGGGTTAATGGATATCCAATGGATATTAAAACAATGTTATAATATTTTTTAATATGCGATGAAAACGAAAACGCAGTATAACAAAAATAAATATACTACGATATAATTAAAATATATTCACAAGAATATGTAATTTTTATCGAGGATACAACACATTTATGTTAAATTTACTAAAACATATATTAAGAAAAACTTAATGTGTAATTTGTATGTTTATTTTGTTAGATATACGCGTTTATTGTAACATATTATTGTTAACTCATTATAAGGTTGAAAGCAAGATGTAAATTTTATGGTAATCATATTTGTAATAGTAAATATGTAAGCATATATCTATATTTGTGTATTTATAAATGTATTTCGGGTGCTAATGGATATATCCATGGATGAAACTTTTCATCCATGTCCATATCCATTTAAGTTCATCCATAACTGTATCCATATCCATTTAGGTTCATCCATTAATTAATTAACTATAAATAAATCTTCATTAGTATCACTTTAAGGTTTATGTCATCCATAATTTTGTTGGAGGTTTTATTGAATTTTCGTGTAGGGTAAAATTATCGATAGCCGGATAAATCACTGAATCGTGGTATCACTTTCCGAAATGAAACAACCCAACCCGTACTCCGTACAATAAATTTTTTTCTTTTTATTTAAAATATAATACACATTTACGCGCCAATTAAATATGTAACCCATTCCACACGATTCGTCAAAACATATTACGAGTTTAATGCTTTCAAAGAGGCACAAAGGCCATTAACGAATGTGATACAAGTTTGACCAACAACAAATGATAGTTTATAATCCAAACGACACTCGAGCATGATTTGGGGCTAAACTACCCAAAACGTTCGGCCACTTCAAAAGCTATCCCAAAAGCATCCCCCTGTCAACACAAACGGGAGACAACTAATCCAACCGTATGCCCTTACCCTTGTCCAAGCCGGAACCTATAAAATGGTAAACAACGAGAGGGTAAGCAATGCTTAGTGAGTGAAACAATTATACATACATATATATAACCTATCCATTTGCAATCACAATACCTAATACCTCATACGAACTTGTAACTCAAATAACATGTCAACATAAACGTAACACCAATAAGTCGTACATTATCACGCCACTTCATTAGCATATACTCAACTCATCATATATATATAATATGCTAAACAAATCAACAATCTCAATATGGTTAACCAATAACGCTATGTGCTACCGGCTCGTGGTTCACACCATACGCATTTGAGTCATACTCGTTTATAGTGCTACCGGCTCGTGGTTCACACTCGATGCTACCGGCTCGTGGTTCACATCTTAGTTTATAGTGCTACCGGCTCGTGGTTCACACTCGATGCTACCGGCTCATGGTTCACATCTTAGTTTATAGTGCTACCGGCTCGTGGTTCACACTCGATGCTACCGGCTCGTGGTTCACATTTTATCCCACACATGTTATGGCACTACCGGCACGTGGTTCATACCATAACATTCACAAATAAACACGCCATATACATGAACGCATAATTATTCCACTCACCTTGTCACAAGGGTGATGATTTAGCACTTTCGAGCTTCAATGCAATGTACCTAAATCATTAAGTGCACATTCAATTTCACAACTAGTGGGATTAACCACAATACTCCCACTTGAGCATTTAATGACCCAAATTGCATTAAATGACTCAACTACTCACAACCGCCCATAAATGGCCAAGTCTCGACTTTAATCACTAAGACTAGTGAATTAAAGTCTATTAACTTCAATTAACAGAAAACTTAGGGTAATCCATACCCATTTCATCTAATTAGGTCCATTAGTACATTTTGACCCATTTTATATTACTTAGACTCACAATCAAGTCAAACTTACCCATTATCACTTCTTTCATAATTCTTAAAGTGCATTAGTGACTAACAACACCAATTGACACTTACAACCTCAAATCACAAGGTCAAAACCCTAGATTGTGGCTATTAAGGTTTCATTACAACAACATAACCCAAACTCACCCATTTTACCACCAAATGGGTCTTACAAATCTCTAGTAACCAAAACCCTAGTCATTAACCAATTAAAACTCAAAACTTAGAGTTAGAACTTACCGAGACTATCTTCTTGTAGCTAGTAACAAGGAGAACAACTTTAAATCTCGCTCCTAGGTTTGATTCACAAATCTCCAACTTCAAATCTCAAGATCAAGCTAGGTGGGTTTTGTGTTTTGGGAGAGAAATAGGAAAGAAAATGGAAATAAAAATGAAATAAATGGATGTGTGGTGGAGAGTTAATGCTCCCATCAGATTTACATGTCAAATTACCATTTTGTCCCTCAAAGTCATTTAATTTAAGCTAAAACCGGAATCAGAACTGCAGAACTGTCGCGACGCGACCTTAATCGTCGCGGTGCGACACATAAAGGGAAAATATACCCTTCTTAAGCCAACTTCTGATCCCAATTTGTTTGTTATGCCGCGGTGCGGACCCAATTGTCGCGGCGCTGCCTAAGGCTAGAACTGGACAGCTCGGCCAACTTAAACACTTTTCGATTTTATTTACTTTGTACAATCCAAACCCACTTCCTATGTTCACCTAGCCTTCCACAAGAGTCTCACAAGACTTAGCGCTAACCAAACCCATGATTAAACTTATACATGCACACATTATCAAGTGCACATATATGTATATATATTCATACCTTTACGCATAAGCTAACGAGTTATAAACGTACAAATGACTAAGTAGGTACCTTTCGATACGTACGGGAAAACGGAATGTTACACGAAAGTAATTATTCGACCCTTATTGCCTGGGTTACACGAATATCACTTTGGGATAAGACAAAGATTAGTTCTTGTTATTGGCAGTAAACAAGAACTCTTTTGCAGAAGAGTATTAGATGTTCGTAACTTGTATATTCTCTCATGCATATTGGTTAATATATTTATATACACCCTTAATCATGAAAGAGTCTTTTATTAAAATCAATTGGCCGATTGATTAATAAAAGTATCTTCTATAATATTCAAAAGTGGTTACAGGAAGAATATTTCTATAAACATATATTATCACTTCCATCATTAAAGTAAAAGTTATTACTTTTACAATAAACAAATATTATATTTTACAACTATCAAAGCATGAGTGATCACTTTATAATAAACAAGTATTATTCCTTTCACTATTAAAGTAAAAGTGGGTCCAGGAATAATTCTTCCGTAATCACTCAAAATTGTGTTAAATGTTTTCTTGCTACTGCCTCTTAAGGACCAGCAACGCAAAAGTCAGCAAAAAGGATCAGCAGCGAAAAGTCAGCAAAAGGACCAGCAGCGCAACGGAGTCAGCATAGGGACCAGCAGCACAAAAGTCAGCAAACAGGACCAGCAGCGCAGAGGAACCAGCAAACAGGACCAGCAGCGCAGAGGAACCAGCACAGGGACCAGCTGCGCAGAACAACCAGCACAGGGACCAGCTGCGCAGAACAACCAGCACAGGGATCAGCAATGCAGAATAACCAGCACAGGGACCAGCAATGCAGAACAACCAGCAAAAAACACTTAGCCAAATTTCAGCTTACTAAGAAAACTTAGTACTGAAAACACTTAGTCAAATTTCAAGTAGACCAAGTCATGATAGTAAATAATGGAAAACCACTTTTGGGTCCGGGTAATCTATCACTTAATGGGTGTACACTCCGTACCTCCAAACACATTTACAAGTGTAGATTAAAACCCACAATTACACTAAATTTCCAACAATTTTGTCACAAACTTTAGTAGTCTCTCATCATTAGTGTAATTCATGTGGTCACATTTTATCAGTTTGTAGCCTTTGTACCAATAAATCAACATTGTATTGTTACTAAATGACAATTTGCTCATTAATTTATCAAGCATATATCAAAATATAAGACAAATATAAAAGGGTGCCGTGGTATCAATGATTTGGTGTTTTAGCATATTCTTATTTATTCATTACTTATATGAGTACAAAAACAATGGAAAATCGAATATTCTACATGGGATTCCCTCAATTTGCTTGCTCCTGGATTGATAATGTTTCATCTATAGTTATGTTGAAAATTCAAATTAATATGAGTTGTAATAGTGTTTTTGGTTGTTGGGGTCGAGTATCACCATAAAAAAAATGATATATTAACATTTTACATATTATATACATGAATTAATAATGTCATTTTTTTCCAAGACCAAGAAGACAGGATTTTTACCTAACATGAATTTATTCACTAAATATGCCAATGACACTTGAACCCTCATTTTTATTGGTTAAAAGGTTTCTCGAATATTGTTAAGTTGTAAGCTCGAGGAAGGCTTTTTTTGTTCGATTCTATTTGTAAATTTTCAATTTAATTGGATTGGTAGAGGTAACTGTAACATTCGTTGGGATTCTTGACTGTCAATGCCATTGTAAGTTGTTTGTGCTTTTCCTAGGTGCTCGCTAGGGAGGTGTTTCTCAATAAAATGATCGTTCGTAAAAATTAATATAATATTTGTGTAACAGACAAAGCATAAATACGGATACATTTTGTACGGAAAACTATTCAAAGGATAGTAGAAACGGTGAGACATGTAAACAAATTTAACTTACCTATAATAAGACAACAATATTATAAGTATACATGTTACTTATAATATCTTTTGTGTTATAGTGGAGTTAAATTGGTAGCGAGTGACGCCTTCTTACTAAGTGAAATGTGAGGTCAGGAATTCGAATCCATGATGCATAAGAAACTTATCATGTCATGGAGGTTTTTCATGCACGACTTAAGATAGCTTGCAAAGTAGTTGTCATCTGGATATTAGTCTGCTCGTAAAACGAGTCGAAAACTCGAGCCCGAAAAGAAACAAAAACATGTAACAACCCAACCCGTTAACCAACCAAAAACGCGAAATAAATTTTTTTTTAAACTGGACAGAAGGGTGCGCGGCGCGCACCACTGCCTGTGCGCGGCGCGCACAAGGCCTGAGACAGTTCTGATCAAAATGTCCGTTTTTCGCGAAAAGATCTTCGACTTCCCGACACTTTTAGACCAAACGCTTTTCACAACAATTTATATTAGTTAAAACTAACACGTTCCAATAATAAAATGAGTTTTACGAGACCGGGTCCACATCGGCCGTTTTACGACTTTCGTACAAAATACAAGTTTCGACCACATGATTTTTAACACCAAATAAAGACCGAGCATGGCGATTGGGGATACGCTACCCAATCCTAATCAATCCAAAAGCAAGATCTTCTAAAGCAACTACGCGAGTCCACTAGTCCCACGCTTACCCGAGCAACCGCATCCATGCAAATCTATAAAAATGTAAACAACGAGAGGGTAAGCTAACGCTTAGTGAGTGAAAATATACTACATACATATATATGCATAAAATGGACACGCCACGAAATAACAAATACCGCATACCGAAGCATCCATATATAAGGCACTACATTAAGCATACCGTACGATCTCTAAGCAACGAGCTAAAGATACAACAACAATTATAAGTTCACCAACGACGATGTGAACAAAGCCAAGAAGCTACACCCGGAGGGTTAGCTACACCACAACAATACATTAATATATAACAATATATATATAACGCATAAGGTTAACCCCTTAACCCAATACTGAGAACCAAGTACCACAATGAAGATTGGCCGAAATACACGAGCCTTAGTAATCCGAAACCACACGAGATTACTATCTTCACAACATCGAGGTTGGCCGAACTACACGAGCCTTAGTAATCCGAAACCACACGAGATTACTACCTCAATAAGATGGCCGAACTACACGAGTCACCATGAATCCGAACTACACGAGATTCATTTTGATAAGATGACCGAACTACACGCGTCATCGTGAATCCGAACTACACGCGATTCACTTCTCCAACTCAAAACCCTTCGCCATTGGGGTTATATCATCCACATCACAACCACGTGTGATAGTGTACACACAAAACGTGTACCTCGCCAAAGGTGGTCAACCAAAACGCACAACCGTGCCAATTGGATCTAAACGCAAGTCCATCAAATCCACCTATATGTGAAGTGAGCTCTATAACCGAGAACCACTTCACCCGACCCGCACCCATCCTACACATACATATGCACATAGGATATTAACACTCACCTTGTCGCCTTGATGAATGCTTAAAAGTAAACCGCAACTCGCCAATGGAAAGTACCTATTCCATTATCACAAATTCAACAACACACTTAGATTGGATTTACAAACCAACCCAATTTGACACTTAGTGCAAATTCGACCCAAATGCACTTCCAAGTACAAACCGCGCCCAAAATTAACCAATAATCACTAACACAAGTGAGAATGGTCCTAACACGCCAATTAAACCCGAACACAAGTGTTAAACACTTATCAGTCCCCAAATTGCCCATAAACCCTAATTTTGACCCATAAGGTCAAAATCTCACCATTTACAAGTTTTGACACCAAAACACCTTTAACTCGGTTTTATACTTCAACTTAATCTATTTTAAGTTTATAAACCTCATTAAATCGCCAATTGGGTCATAATCATCACTAAACCCTAATTTTGACCCAAAGTAAAAACTAGTCAACCAAATAACCCTAAATGGGTTTCAATACTTCCATAATCACTAACTTAAGTGATTAAACCCAATTTCAAGTCCTAATCATGGCTAATTAGTTCACCAACCCAAAATCCACCAACAATAACAACAAACCCGATTACTAGCATCACTAAACTCACTCCAAACTTTTAAATGGGTTTCTCATCAATTTAAATTCAAACCCTAACTTGATTATCAAACAATGAAATTAGGAGTTAGAACTTACCACAACCACCAAAACGTAGCTAGGAACGAGGTGAACAACTTTAAAACCCGAGACTTTGATCAATTCAAGCTCCTTCTTCTCCAAAACCCCAAATCTCTCTCTAGAAATCTCCCTCTCTCTCTAGATAGTTTAGTGTGTGTTTGTGGATGTGAAAATGATCCAAAATTGGATCCAAACCAACTGATAAACTCTCAAATCCGGCCTCAAGTGAAAAGACCAAAAAGCCCCTCATTAAACTCTAATTTGAAAAAGTCAGATTTCTGTCGCAGACCAGGTGCGCGGCGCGCTCACCTCAAGGTGCGCGGCGCGCACAACCCTCTGAACAGGTTCTGAGCTTCTATTCCATACCACGCTTCACCTACGATACGTACATCATTTAAAACTCTGTGTAAAATAAATATTGGGGTCTTACAACTCTCCCCCACTTATAATCGATCACGTCCTCGTGATCCTTGTCACATAACCAAACGGACCACACTCAACGGTCCTCAAGCCTAAGTCCCAATCCGACTTTCCTAAGCAATCCTTCCCAATGAATCGCCTTTAAGCAACTAAATCGTCACACGAGATTTATCAAATCACAATACGAGCACTATAACCATGCACATTCCCTCACATCGGGAAAACTCAACCAAATCTCGTACCGAGATATAGATCTCTTAGCGTACACTTACCGAGTAAAACGCTAAAAACAACCAAGTCTGAACCTAAGGTCAACAACCCGAAACGATGAAGACCGAACCAAACGAACCCTTACGGATTACACCAATCACTAAACATCCCTTGTAGTGCGCCATACGACCAATACGCAACTACCGTAACATCATAATCCAACGGCTAGAACCGATAGCGCCCAAAACGACTATGGAAACGCAAAACCCAAGGTGTACGAAATCAACCATCGTCACACCCGTAACAAACATGTGAGCGAAACACGGCTAACGCATCACTAAACATACAACATGGTCCTCACGACCCCACCATCAGTGTATCAAACAACCGATAGATCAAACAACACGGTCCTTACGACCCCACCATTGGTGTATAAAACAACCAATAGATCAAACATCCCGGTCCTTACGACCCCACCATCGGTGTATAAAACAACCGACGGATCACGCAACACACGAAGGCTGGCCGAAAACACACGCGCCTTAGTGAATCCGAACTACACGCGACTCACTACCTTCACTACCACAACAAACGGGAATGGCCGAACTACACGCGCCATAGTGAATCCGAACTACACGAGAGTCACTATCCCAGAGGAATGACCGAACTACACGAGTCATTCGTGAATCCGAACTACACGAGACTCACTCCTCAATACAATGACCGAAACCACACGAGTCATTTGTGAATCCGAACTACACGAGATTCACTTCCACAACATCGAGGTTGGCCGAACTACACGAGCCTTAGTAATCCGAAACCACACGAGATTACTACCTCAATAAGATGACCGAACTACACGAGTCACCATGAATCCGAACTACACGAGATTCATTCCGATAAGATGACCGAACTACACGCGTCATCGTGAATCCGAAAACACACGCGATCCACAACCATGATGAAGTCAGCGGACCCGAAGATCATGCTTCACCAATCTCAACACCGGATGAAGTCAACGGACCCGAAGATCATGCTTCACCGATATAACACCACGCTCATGATGAAGTCAGCGGACCCCGAAAGTCATGCTCCACCAATCACGTACTCCCATGATGAAGTCAGCGGACCCTAAAGATCATGCTTCATCAATCAACCATACCATAATGAAGTCAGCGGACCCCGAAAGTCATGCTTCATTAATCACAATCCCATGATGAAGTCAGCGGACTCCGAAAGTCATGCTTCATCAATCAACAATCCCACGATGAAGTCAGCGGACCCCGAAGGTCATGCTTCATCTATCACATACGCACTTTCGGCCTCAATCACTGAGTCGTGCAACATCGCGCTCTGCTACACTACAGTGAACCCTAGCGGACCACTAACCATCCATAATCGAGCAAGAACCACCTATACCAAACATAGGTACCAAACAATAATTCTCCAAAAGAGAACCCGACACACACCTCCCTTAACCGAAGGATTTCACCTTGCTCGCCAAACACGTCCATTATCTCCCGACGAGATTCACCAACTTACCACCTCGGTGATAATTTACAAATCCAATATCATAAGTACAAGTTAACCGAAATTGCACTCTACTACAAATCGATCTAAACTAGGTCTCTACCAAATTTTCGGATCTACCAAAAACATCATCCGAAATATCACACTAAATCTTCCTCGTGCGGGAGTGTAACTCCCCCACTTGGAACCACGTCCCAATATCACAACTCTTACAACCGCACAATGCTACCACAGGTAGACTTTACCAACAATTGGGCTCACACGACCCATTACCACATCTTGCTCCAACCTTGAGCACACGAAGGATTTTAACCAACCCTTAAACACTTTGAACGAAAAGTGTACCGCAACACAATCGGAGTCGAACACCACTATAGTAGGTATAAAAGAGGCACCTAATGTCGCGTCACGTAGACTCCTTTACCAACATACATCGAGATCAAACACTCGATCTTTTTCGGGTTCCAATCCACCCAACGAACCTCATGGTTCATCAACTTCAACACGAAAGCGAACACGCGCTTAACAATCGAACACCAAAACCCACTTCCATGGTTTGGTAGAAACATTTCCCAAATACTAAGGAATGCTTGGTTGCACCAAGTCTTACGCCCTTTGCCCGTCAATCAAACATCAACATATGGTACTTCCTTTAGGAACGTCACCCACAACAATAACATGCACAACAAAAGGCATACTACACAAACTCAAACGACACTTAATAAATAATCAAAAGACATATTTATTAAATTGAAACGTACCTTAACGTCTCCTTGCCGCACCCGTCCCCGCTAACTTGGGACATTCCGACTTACGATGTCCTTCTTTTTGGCAATTGAAGCACACTATACCATCACCCTTTGGTACCGAACATTCCCAAGACTTGTGACCCCTCACGCCACAATTGTAACATCTAGCCGCACTAGAATCCGACATACCCGTTCGCGTACCACCCGTGCTCACACTCGGACCCTTAGCCCTCTTTCTCGGAGCACCATAAGAAACGACCCTTCGCTCACTTGAAGGTTCACCCTTTTTCGATCGTGAATACGACTCGAAACCTCTAGCCAAGTCGAATAATTCCGAAAACGATTTCGCTTGACCCCGACTAATTTTACTTTTCAAGTCATCATTCAAGGTCCGATAGAAATCCCCCATCAACAAACGATCATTCCCCAAATACTCCGGACAAAAACGAGCCTTCGCCATAAAGGTCGTCTTGAGAGTACTCAAATCCATAGATCCTTGTCGCAAATTTCGCAACTCATTACGCAATCCCACAAATCGGCCGAAGTCCGGAACTCCTCGAAGAATTCCTCCTTAAAGTCGTCCCACGATAAAGCCATAAACGTCTCGCCACCGACAAGATCAATCTTACCATCCAACCAATCCCTTGCCCTACCCCGCAACAAACTCGTAGCGAGTCTCGTCTTTCTCTCAGGAGGGCAATCAATAGTACGGAAACACCCTTCGACGTCCGAAATCCAAGTTGTGCTTATCAAAGGATCTGGCTTTCCGCCGTACATCGGGGGTTTAGTCCTCATGAAGCTCTTAAGACATCGCTCCATTTCGCTACTACTTTGAAGTTCGGAATACTTCCTATCCATTTCTTCTCGAAACGCACTCATTTGCACCGCAACGGCGGCCGCAACTCTAGCGTTAAACTCCAAATAGTTCGTCTCGATCCCACTTCCCGTCGCCATTCTAAGGAATGCAAAGCGATTAGATCACGAACGTATAAAACCACACACACAACACCGGCCCATCTTGCTAAACACACGTCGTACACTTGTTAGACACGATTTGCACCCGTAATAAGGTTTGCAAGTCCTTATTACGCACACACGCCGCATCAACTCGTTAGTACAACAACCGCCTAGTTCGATGATATAAACAAACACAAACAGAATTCTACGCGATATAAACACACGCGAGAATTACACCACAACACAAATAATATATTAATAATATCCGCATTACTAATATAAACGTTAGTCCACCTACAATCAAGGCACTAACTATAACTCATTCCGACCCGTAATCCTACAAGTCCCGCAACAAAATAGCACACACAAAAGTCTAAGTCTAGGCACCTATCTCAAGTCACCTAAATCCCTTAGACCATGCTCTGATACCACTTGTAACAACCCAACCCGTTAAACAACCAAAAACGCGAAATAAATTTTTTTTAAACTGGACAGAAGGGTGCGCGGCGCGCACCACTGCCTGTGCGCGGCGCGCACAAGGCCTGAGACAGTTCTGATCAAAATGTCCGTTTTTCGCGAAAAGATCTTCGACTTCCCGACACTTTTAGACCAAACGCTTTTCACAACAATTTATATTAGTTAAAACTAACACGTTCCAATAATAAAATGAGTTTTACGAGACCGGGCCCACATCGGCCGTTTTACGACTTTCGTACAAAATACAAGTTTCGACCACATGATTTTTAACACCAAATAAAGACCGAGCATGGCGATTGGGGATACGCTACCCAATCCTAATCAATCCAAAAGCAAGATCTTCTAAAGCAACTACGCGAGTCCACTAGTCCCACGCTTACCCGAGCAACCGCATCCATGCAAATCTATAAAAATGTAAACAACGAGAGGGTAAGCTAACGCTTAGTGAGTGAAAATATACTACATACATATATATGCATAAAATGGACACGCCACGAAATAACAAATACCGCATACCGAAGCATCCATATATAAGGCACTACATTAAGCATACCGTACGATCTCTAAGCAACGAGCTAAAGATACAACGACAATTATAAGTTCACCAACGACGATGTGAACAAAGCCAAGAAGCTACACCCGGAGGGTTAGCTACACCACAACAATACATTAATATATAACAATATATATATAACGCACAAGGTTAACCCCTTAACCCAATACTGAGAACCAAGTACCACAATGAAGATTGGCCGAAATACACGAGCGTTAGTAATCCGAAACCACACGAGATTACTATCTTCACAACATCGAGGTTGGCCGAACTACACGAGCCTTAGTAATCCGAAACCACACGAGATTACTACCTCAATAAGATGACCGAACTGCACGAGTCACCATGAATCCGAACTACACGAGATTCATTTTGATAAGATGACCGAACTACACGCGTCATCGTGAATCCGAACTACACGCGATTCACTTCTCTACCTCAAAACCCTTCGCCATTGGGGTTATATCATCCACATCACAACCACGTGTGATAGTGTACACACAAAACGTGTACCTCGCCAAAGGTGGTCAACCAAAACTCACAACCGTGCCAATTGGATCTAAACGCAAGTCCATCAAATCCACCTATATGTGAAGTGAGCTCTATAACCGAGAACCACTTCACCCGACCCGCACCCATCCTACACATACATATGCACATAGGATATTAACACTCACCTTGTCGCCTTGATGAATGCTTCCAAGTAAACCGCAACTCGCCAATGGAAAGTACCTATTCCATTATCACAAATTCAACAACACACTTAGATTGGATTTACAAACCAACCCAATTTGACACTTAGTGCAAATTCGACCCAAATGCACTTCCAAGTACAAACCGCCCAAAATTAACCAATAATCACTAACACAAGTGAGAATGGTCCTAACACGCCAATTAAACCCGAACACAAGTGTTAAACACTTATCAGTCCCCAAATTGCCCATAAACCCTAATTTTGACCCATAAGGTCAAAATCTCACCATTTACAAGTTTTGACACCAAAACACCTTTAACTCGGTTTTATACTTCAACTTAATCTATTTTAAGTTTATAAACCTCATTAAATCGCCAATTGGGTCATAATCATCACTAAACCCTAATTTTGACCCAAAGTCAAAACTAATCAACCAAATAACCCTAAATGGGTTTCAATACTTCCATAATCACTAACTTAAGTGATTAAACCCAATTTCAAGTCCTAATCATGGCCAATTAGTTCACCAACCCAAAATCCACCAACAATAACAACAAACCCGATTACTAGCATCACTAAACTCACTCCAAGCGTTTAAATGGGTTTCTCATCAATTTAAATTCAAACCCTAACTTGATTATCAAACAATGAAATTAGGAGTTAGAACTTACCACAGCCACCAAAACGTAGCTAGGAACGAGGTGAACAACTTTAAAACCCGAGACTTTGATCAATTCAAGCTCCTTCTTCTCCAAAACCCCAAATCTCTCTCTAGAAATCTCTCTCTCTCTCTAGATAGTTTAGTGTGTGTTTGTGGATGTGAAAATGATTCAAAATTGGATCCAAACCAACTGATAAACTCTCAAATCCGGCCTCAAGTGAAAAGACCAAAAAGCCCCTCATTAAACTCTAATTTGAAAAAGTCAGATTTCTGTCGCAGACCAGGTGCGCGGCGCGCTCACCTCAAGGTGCGCGGCGCGCACAACCCTCTGAACAGGTTCTGAGCTTCTATTCCATACCACGCTTCACCTATGATACGTACATCATTTAAAACTCTGTGTAAAATAAATATTGGGGTCTTACAAAACAATAGCTGTTTCTGTTAGTGAATAAATGTGTAAGTCCCTAGTTCATCAGTCGATTAGTGTCACATCCGTGCTAGATGATTATTGATATTTCGTATCTAAATGGACATTGATACTTAGAGTTTGATTGGTTACAGTTTATTACCTTTATTGGATTGTTGATTAATCAAACATATACTTGTAAATGTTAAGTCCATAATTCATATTCATTCGTACGGATGAGTGACACATCCATACGGATCAAATTCAGATGATACGGATAAGACACATCCGTACGGATCAAATATACATACGTACGGGTCAGATAGCATACCCTATAAATAGAGGGATTCAAGTTGCAACTCATGGTTACTCACTTTTACACAACCCTAGCCGTAAGTTTACTTTGTAAATCATCTAGAAACTTTGCTCATCGCTTTCTAATCCTAAAACGTTTATTCTATAGTGAATCGATTGTGTTTATACTTGGTTTTTTGTATAAACTTTGATATCAAAGATTTCACACTCTATATTGAGTTAAACGATTGATGTATTCCGTTCAATTAATCATACAGTTTTCTTCAACACTATTGAATATAATCATATATACTCACATCACTCTTTACGATAGATTATAATCTACTTCAATCGTTATTGAATCACCAGAGATTATTGTATGAGACATAATAGAAATATATTCTATTTTTTTCTCTAAATATGCTCAATCTAACACTTATCTCTCCAACATAACTTATAACCTTCAACTTGTTCATCAAGTTAGTATCTTCTCTACATTAACTTGATCATAAAGATTCTTCATAATTTAAACTACCTAATTCATTCAAACACTAATTTAGAGAATGAATTAAAATTCTAACAAATTCAATTCTCCTGCTCTTGTATAAATATGACAAACCGCACTTTGTTTTCTCTCATATTTATTTCTTCCCAGTTATGTGATTTTTTCAGTTAACCTCGCTTTGATAACACTAAATTGATCAATGGAGAACCTTGTGAATTCTTCTCTGCATTGAGTATGATAAAGCTTTTAGATGATGGCCTTTTGGCCAAAGTATAATTGTGAATTTAGAAGATGGGTTTAGTTAGAGCTTCAATATACCATATATATATATAATTGATTGATTACTATCTAACTACATAGTTTTTGTTATTCGACTAATATGTTCTAACTATGTAGTTTTTGTCATTATACTATAAATTAATTTCCATAGCCTTAATGTAACTTATGATAAAATTGAATTAAGAAATACTCCGTATAATTTGGTTGGTACCGGTTGACTAAACATTACTCTATGTGAGGTGATCATATATAATCACGTAAAAATTCTCCTGCTTTTCACTTATCTTTATTTACTTAATAAATATTCGTGTGTTGTGTTGTGGGTGTGACATGGTTATGTTGTGTTGATGTGATTTAATTTCTACTAATGATTGTACACTTGGTTGGTTCCAGAATTCTCAACATATGGTATCAAAGTAAGTTTGATCTCGAGATACAAAATTTCTTAAGAAATTAATCCCTCGATCTCCGGTAATCACTGGGTTATTCGGAGGGATCCCGTATGTTCTCTTTTTCGTTCCGAATAAGTGATTATTAATATTTTTTTATAACTGTTTTATTCATTCAGGATGGCTTCTCTAGCCCTCTAGCATATATCTTCCCCTTCTGTACATCGTGTTCCCGTATGTGAATCTACAAATCTTAGAGCTTAGGTTTGATTGAGAAACCGGAGCAATAAAAAGTCAATCCAAAGAAATAAAAAGAATTATCACCATCATCATACTTTGCGCAGCTGCAATAGAATTCACGTCGGGGGTTCGTTGACCATTGAATTGTTATGGATTTTGAATATACGATCGTGGTTTTTCAATTTAAGACCTTGAAATAGAGATGTGAACTTCCGAAGTCGATACAATGTTACTTTGAATCAAACGCAGTTTGGGACTGTCGTCTCCACCGACCGCCCCCAAAAACGGTTTGTCGTCGCTGCCGAACGGTTTGTTTCGTCACCACCGATAACGGTTAGGCCGTTTTCCGTCAAAGGGTGTCACCAGATTTCTCATCCAGTTTGGCCATTATAAGTTTGAACTCTAGACTAATTAGATAATATATTACTTGTATTTATTAACTCTATTCAGTTAACATCTATCTTTATTAGTATTTTGATTTAGTTTTCAGTTATAGTTAGCTTACTTGTTAACCAAGTTTGATTGACCATATGTAATCTTTTAAATAACAATCAAATATCATATTTATTATTCAAAGTTTAATAGATTTAAGACCCTTTATGGTTTAATTATAGTTTCATTCTACTATATGTATAATTTATTAATAACATGATATTTGATGAACTTAGGTCACTATTCAACGATGCAACGTGTCCAACAAGAGAGAACGACGTTACAAACAAGGGCAGAACCAATTAAGGGCAGCCGGGAGCAGCTGCTCAAGTGGTTTAATTTTTGTTTTTGTGTATTTTTATCCATTTATATAGAAGAAAAAAAGTGAAATATGGAACAAAATGTTTTTTATTTTATATGTTAATTTTAATTTAATAATTCCAACTTAACGTTCCATTTATACAAGAGAGATTTCACATGATTATTACTTCAATTCAATTTCATCTGTAACTTGAATTTTGATTATGTATTTTAGTTAATCTATCTTCTATATTTTCTATTAAAATTCTATAATCTAATTCTTTTGTTAAGAAAAAATCAAAAATAAAAAGAAAAAAATCTAAGCCGATATATAATTATTAAAAAAATTGTACTTTATAGTAACTAATTATTTAATAACCTAAATAATGATGTCATTATTATTTTATATATTAATTACTTAATTAAAAATTAGAAGGAAAAAAACAACATAAAAACAAATAATATTTTTAAAACATGATCTTTCTGTTGAAGTATTTTTGGTCAAAATATTAAAGTTATGTTTTTATTCTAATTCATCTTTAAATCATTCCTAATTAAAGATATGTAATATATTATACGGAGTGTATATATATTAGATATAAATAAATAAACCCCAAGGATTTTCTTGGTGTGTGAGGCGTAAAAGATGAGCAGAAACAAAAGGTCAAGTTTTAGTATTTTTTTCGTTCGATAGAGATAAGATATACAGAGTATTTGTTTTCGTACAAAAAATAAAAAAGGTACTGTAGTAAGTTTTACTTCGATTTTCTTAGTTACAAACAATATTGGATATTGTTTTCGGGTTATATACGGACCAGCATTCGATTGGTGTTGTAGTTCATTTATTCTAACCAAGTTAAGTACATCAATATGTTTGTAAAAACAACGACAAGTTTCTTATTGGAATCCGTGATTTCACGAGTCATTAAACTAAATGACTTTAACATTTACATTTACTTAATACCTAAACTATATCATTGAACTGTTTCGTCTAAACAAACTCATAATACCACGGGTCATTTCACTAGTTTAATTACTATATTTCAATATAACCAATTTATTATTTATTGATTTGGTGCATAATAATATTTCAAAATTTAAAAGTTTTGTGCATTAATATTTACAATATAAGATGTTTTTTCTATTAAGTTGGAGTATAATATTAATATTATATATTTTGATAAAGGAAAATATGTTAAAACTTAAAAGTAATATCTGTAAGTTATTTATTTCTTACTGATGTACATAAAGAATTTTACTAACCTTTTAACATGTTCTTATGCTTTTTAATCCAATTATTTTTTTAAATACAAATAAACACCTTACATGAATTTTCACAAATATCTACTGCAATGACCATTTGATTCTAGTCCAAAACTCTAAGTAATTATTTTTGCCTCCGTAAAAAAGTTTATGGATCGGCCACTATGTAAATAGTTAAAAATTGCTATAAAAACTCTGTCAATTTCTCCTCGGCATTCTTAAATTTTTTTTTATCACAAAAGTGATTTGAAATCCTAGATCCGCCACTGATTACAATAATCTCTAACAACATCAGAAAATATTACTAATCTTATGTTGAGTATGAAGAGTTTGAACAAAGGAAAGGCGCGGGAGGCACCTCGTGGATCGCGAGGGTAAGATCGCTGATCGTGAGGGTGTGCTGGTATGTGAGCAAGTTAGCTAGAACGCGAGAAAGTATGCCGAGGATTTTTGGTGTGGACTTTGCGGATCGCGAAATGGGTCTCACTAAACGCGACGTCTTCCTTGACCAACAAGTTTTGCGATTTGTTTCCTTATTTTATATTATAATCATAGACTTGTGTAATTTTGTGAACGGAAAATTTAATGAAAAATCTCTGGAATGTGCTCGTAGACTAAATCTTTCTTCATATTTGAAGTTGTGATATAATCACGTCAAATCTTTGTGTCATTTAGATTTATTTATCATTTTTGCTTTAATTATTAGTTTGTTGTTGTGAGTTAGTGATTGTGATGAAGCATTTGTCTTGTTTTGATCCACAACTTCTAACATTTTAAACATCCTAGTGAATCTTAAATGGTTATGATGTACGCTAGAGTTGTTTGTGAATGGTTTTAGATTTATTTCTTGCAAGTATTTTGTATGCTTTTTGCATCATGCGATTATAGCAATGCGTTTGACTTCTTTTTGTTAAAAAATATGGGTACGCCAATAGTTTGATATTCTTTGGTTCCTTTTTTTTTTTTGAAAAGCAACTGAATATTATAAAATGAAATAGAATGTTACAAGGCTGATGATTACTCGCATATGGCAGCATGAAAGAAACCAGCCTAAACAAGTTCAAAAACTATGATCTCAATACTATATGCTGAGGTAGCAAATAAAACTACTCAAACTACTTAATCTCTAAATAAACTTGCGGATTCGATAACCACCTACACCATTCTAACTTTGGACCTTTTAATCTTCCAGAAATCCAATCGAAACTCATGATTTGTATCTCATTTACTAGTGAAGGGACGCACACACTTGTTTTTGAAGATTTTCAAGTTCCGATTTTTCCACAATAAATACCCGCACGACCACTCAACCGCTTGCCAAATCTTTGCCCCAAGTTCCGAAGAGTGCCTATTTAAGGATCCCGCAAAAGTCTCGATAATACTTAGTCTCGAGTATGTTCCTAATCCCCACCAATTATAGATTCTTGTCCACACATCATAAGCAAATTTACAGAAGATTAAGGCATGGTCTATTGATTCGACGTCATCATTACACATGGAACATCTTACCGAGTGAAGATCCACACCTCGCTTATCAAGCTCCATTAAAGAAGGTAATCGCTTTCTACGAGCTCTCCATATAAAAACTTCCATTTTTTTGGTTCCAAGGAATTCTTCATTGTTTCCGGTTGACTTCTCTCATTTGCTAACACTTTCTCCATGACCAAATAATTCATTTTTTTTTTGTAGTAAAAAGCCCATTCGACGCCAACAACCATTTACATACACCTGCTGTACATGTTCCAGTCGATCCTGTATTGAGAATATAGGCCCGAATTTGCGTAATTAGCTCTTCCAGCATGTCTCTTGTTCTCCCACTTATTTCACGATTCCATTGCCAATTGAAACTACACCCACCGTCTTGCCATCTAACTCGATCCGCCACCTTTGCGTCTTTGTTTTGATCAAGTTGGTATAACCTGTTGAACCTGGTACGAAGATCTTCGCCCCCTAGCCAATTTTCTGACCAGAAGGCTGTGGTCGACCCATCACCAATTTGTAGCTGGAAGGACGTGGTGAAAGGTAACCCAAGAGTAGAGACTTTTCGGCCTGCTTTAATAATTGAGATCCAATTGCTGCAAAACGAAGACTGTGAAGATAAAAAGTTAGTAGAAAGGCCGCCATCGAGATGACTTTGGCCCATAAAGAGTTTGACTCAGTATGAAACCGCCACCACCACTTGCATAATAAGGCTAAATTTTTGCACAACAATGAGCCCACATTTAGCCCGCCATCCGAATATGGAAGCATTATTTTTTCCCACTTTACCCACGCAATTTTTTTCCCTCCCCGGAGTTTCCCCAAAAAAAATCTCTCCTCACTCTCTCAAGTGCTTTTAACACACTAGGCGGGGCACGATATAGCGAAAAGTAATACAACGGAAGACTCGAAAGAACCGATTTAACAAGTGTAACCAGACCACCAAAAGAAATCGAACGTGTTCTTCAATCCGAAAGTTTACTCTTGAATTTCTCAACTACTACTTTCCAATCATTTAGTTTTTTCATTCTTGCACCAATCGGTAACCCAAGATAGGTGAACGGGAGATTCCCGAATTTACACCCAAAAAGATTTGTAATAAATGAAGTTTCATTATCATCCACCCCAACACCATAAATACAACTTTTTCCAAAGTTTATCTTAAGTCCCGATGTTAGTTCAAAACATTTAAGTAAATTCATCAGGCTCCTCAAATTATCATAATTCCACTCTCCAAAAAAATATTGTATCATCCGCATATTGGAGATGTGAGATTATGACTTTATTCCTACCAATTGCCACTCCCTTGTAAAGATTTCGATCAACCGCCGATTTTGCAAGAATATTTAGACCTTCAACCGCCACTATAAAGAGAAAAGGTGAGAGAGGATCACCTTGCCTCACTCCCCGACCCATAGAGAACTCGTTAGTGGGCGAGCCGTTGACTAATATCGAAATGGAAGCCGAATATAAGCATGCCATGATCCACTTGCACCACCTATCACCAAAACCCATGCTTAACATTACTTCCTTTAAATAATCCCAATCTAGGCTATCAAACGCCTTCTCAAAATCCACCTTAAAAATCAAACCCTTATTATGGTTTCTTCTAATGAAGTCAAGGGTCTCGTTTGCGATTAGAACACAATCTAGGATAAATCTTCCTTTCAAGAAAGCGCTTTGTTCAATGCCTATCACACTTGGGATAACTTGCCGGATTCTATTAAACAATAACTTTGACAAAATCTTATAGAAACTACCAATGAGGCTTATGGGTCTAAAATCGTTAAGGCCTAAAGGATCTTTTATCTTCGGAATTAAAGAGATGAAAGAAGCATTGCAACCTTTTGAAATTTCACCCTTCTCCTAAAACCAATGAATTGCATTCATTAGATCAACTTTTATGACCTCCCAAAACTTTTTAAAAAATCCCATATTGAACCCATCGGGACCCGGAGCCTTGTTACTATCACAATCCTTTAAAGCTTGCAACACTTCTTCTTCCGTGAATGAATTCTCTAGACTTACGGCTTGATCTTCACTTAAAATGGGATATCTTAAGTTGGATGTTAACCCCTATTTCCTTATGAGGTAAGGCTTAGTGTGTCAACAAGATACTAGAAGTAATCTAGCTTTAGGAGAGCGGAGTGTTGCCGATTGATTTTTACCCTCGGGAAATAATCCCTGCAGACCCGGTTCACAAGTGTAGAAACTTGTGGGGTGGCTTAATCAATCTGTCATCCGTAGAGCGTTAGAGTGATAGCCGGATGACTTCTAGTGAGAGAAAGTAGAGAGAGAAAGAGAAGTGAAGTCTCAGCTCTCAAAGTTGTCAGAATATCTGAACTGTGTAAAATGACGACCCAAGGGGTCTATTTATAGTGTCAGATCCACCAGATTGCTTGGGGACACGTGTCAGATGATGATACGTTCTGTTACTTGTGATCCGAAATTTACGCTGAAGGTGGCGTTCTCCGGCCAGGGCTTACGCACTAGGCGGCCTTCAGGGCTTACGCATGACGGAGCAGCCTGTACAACGGAGAATGCTAGACGGAAAACTCCACAAAACTGTTGTTTCCAGCCTTCCTGATGCTACTTCTATACAACCATTATGCCTTTTATGTGTGTATACGATAGGATACACCATTAAGTCCCCCCAGTTTAATGACTTAAGCATTTGAAGAATGATTAAGTCGTTAAACATTTGAAAACGTATGCCAAACCAGCCTGTTCATTGCCCACTTGCATCGGGAAAAACATTTTAGGCATTAAATGCAGACGAATTTTACTGACGCTGTTATGATTAATTTTTTACGGCTGAGATCATCCACGCGCCTCCAGCTGTAAAAAGTGTTATTTCGTACCCTTCGTTTAAACTCACCTATACAGGTGTCTCAATCATGGCCATAAAAATTGCACCGATGAACCCCTATAAAAACCGTCATAACCCTGTTACCATCACTTTTTTACTTTTGCCAAGATCTAAAAAGCATATTTCTCCCTCAAATCTTCATCGCCTTCTTCAATCTTCAACTTTTTAAGGTTTACCGTCTTCCAAGGTCAGTACACTTCATCTTACTGCTATTTTCTTCTTGTTGATATCTTTTACTGTATTATCATGGCTTCTACACGGAGTACTGGCCAAGAGCACGCTAAGCCTTCTTCGTCAAATAACGCTGACATTCCAGAAGTTAGCACGATGGCTTCATCATTGACAAGTGAATATTTAGATGGCTTAAAGATTGCCTTCCGCCATCTCAATCAATACAACCCTGTTCTTCCTACCAACAAACAAACTGCTGACAACCCTCCTGAGGGGAAAATTACTTTATACGCTTTACAAATTACCCATGGCAACCTCCGTGTTCCCCTTACTAATTTTCTTCTTCGCCTTCTTAGATATTATAGGGCCTGTCTTAGTCAGATGCATCCCCATGGCCTTCAAAAAATCATCCTTTTTGAAATGTACTGCAACGCTATTAATATAAAGCCTTGCATTAAAGTTTTTATCTCTTTGATAGTAAGAAAAATACTCATTTTGTGGGTGCGAATAGAGTTTCAAATTTGAAGGACTGGAAAAGTCCATTTTTCTTTGTTGATGAAACTGTTATTCCGGAAGAATATTCCGTTGTCCGGGAATGGGGTGCTATTGATTCTGGCATAGGAAAGGGTGTTAAGATTTCTCCCGCAGAGCAGCGGATAGTAAATAGCTTGAAAGAGCTCCGCCTTCCGCCCAGATCATACGAAAGGTATGAGGGAATTCTTGTGCTGTGCAAAGTGAGTCAAGAATGGCCAAGCAATTCTGTGCCAGTACTTCGTGAGAAAAACCAGGATAGGATGTGATATGATCTTCCTATTATATATATAGATTTATGTCTATTGTTTGTCATGTTTACTTATATTGCTGTTTATGTGTAATTTTTGCAGCCAACTCCGTGATGCAGGTTCGCTCTGCTCTTTTATCCGCTGATCTTGATGATGATGTAGAGGTCACTGCTCGTGACAAAACTGCTGAAGAGCTAGAGGCGGAGAGAGTTGCAGCTGAAACTAAAGCTGCTGCTGATGCTGCTGCTGCTGAAAAGGGGAAAGAAATTACTGTGAGCAGCTCAGACAGTGAATCCGGGTCTGAACATACAGACACTGAGCGGAGAGCAGATGATACCACCACCGCCGATCAACAAACATCAGGGTCAGTTGACATCACGGGTGAAACTAACCCCACTCCTCTTCCAACCTAAAAGACAAGAAAGAAGAGCATAGGCTCTAAAACGGCGAAGAGTACAGAGGAGGGCAAAAAGCAGAAACGCAGGAGAAGTATGTCCATTTTGTGCTTTCTTGAAAATGCACATGTTGTTGCTTACAACCGTTATGTTTGTTCATAATGCTAATTTGTTCTTGTTAGTAATTTTAGCAGAGTCGGATGATAGCCAAGGGAAGGCCGCGGAGGGCGGTGAACGGAAGTCGGAGGAGATTCTTGAAAGTGAAGGAGAGAAGGGCCTGAAAACACCTGACCCAAACTTTACTCCATTCAATGAATCTGAATTTCATGAAGATAGGTCGGAAGGCAACTCTGCTTATCATTCTCCTCCTCCTAATATCACTAACCCAGCTATCACATCCTCCAATGTTCAAGAGCCAACTCTTCCTGCTCATGTGAGGGCATTGCAGGCCATTATTGCAAACCCTGCTACCAAGGATAAAGAATTTGCAACTCTTCTTCAGGTATGAATGATAAGACCTTCTGCATGTATATGTTTGTAATTTATTGATGTGAGTTGCCTGAAATTACTCATAAATTTTTTTCTTGTATAGGGTTGTGTTATCCCTGAGCTGAAACCCCAATTCACCGCTCTCCGTCCTGATCAACTCAGGGAATCAACTATGGCAGCTCATGTACTGCTAACCAATCATCTGGAATCTGTGCTGCAACTGCAGAAGCATCAAGAGTCTATTCTTGCTATAGCCCGTAAAGACATAACTGAAGGTGCAAATGCTCGTAAAAGAGCTGCTGATGCTGAGCGTGCCTTAAGTGATGCGCAGAAAATAATAAAGGCTAGAGAAGTTGAGTTAAAAAGTGCTCAAGATGTTGCTGTTGTTCTGCAAGGGGAAAGGGATGCTGAGAAGAAAAGACTTGAAGAGGAGCAGGTGAAAGTGGGTGAGCTGGAGAAGCAGCTGAATGCAGAGAGGGAAAAGTCTGCTGAGCTTCTCCGGAGGGCGGAGAAAGGCGAAGGTAATTTTGCTGAGCTTAAGAAGGGTATACCAGGTCTGATAGCTAAGGTGCTTGGATCCAGTCTTGTAGGGAATCCCTACAATGATTATGTTGATGCTGCCTGCACCCATGCTATTGCTGATGTGACCGGTAAGCTGTTTAAACGCCTTGCTCCCAACCAGACCCCTTCTGCTGCTATTACCAAACTTATGCATCCTGGTACTCAGGAAAAGGTTGATGAGACTAAAGACAAATTGATAAATTTGAAGATAAACGTTTATGATGAAGTATGCAGCAAAGAAGATTCATCTGCTCAAGATGTGCTTAGCGTGCAGTTTGATTGATTTTTGTAAAAATGTCAAACAATGTCTTGTAATAAATTTCCTTCTGACCTTGACATTATATACATACTGACTTTATTGTGATGACTACGTGTGTTTACATGCTTGTTGCAAATATTTTGATGCTTAATGCTTTAAAACCAATCGATTATGCACCCGAGCATAAAATTTCTATACACAATTGTGCAGTGTATAATTGAGCAAATCATTTTGAAAAGTGTATAAGGTAATTCATATGTAGACGCCTTGTATTATTAAGTTTTGCTAAATGAATATGATGTCTGAATTCTGTTACACGCTTTCCATCATAAAATTAATGAGGAAAAATTATGAAGTGTTTTAGAAGAATGATTACAAATCAATAGACTCTCCGTCGTACGCCTTCCGTCATAAAGTATATGAGGAAGAATTGCTAAGTATTTTGCCTTCATACATAAAATATAGAACTTCGTTCTATGAAGTAAGTTTTTTATAATGTTTGTCATGACAAGTATCTGAGTTTTGTATCATGCCTCGGTGCGTTCTAGTAAAACTTAAATGTTTTCTAGCCGATCCCTTGTGCCTTTACTGGCCGACACAAAAGCTTCCGCCATCGGAGGTATTTTAAAAATACACTCCTTCTATGGGCAGGTTATAAATGTAATGTTTTACATTTGTCACGGGCAGTACTTTGTTTAAGAAAAATATAAAATTTATTGTTCGGTACTGTGCAGTACATAAACGATTGATGACGAATTTAGGTGGATCAAG
Organism: Rutidosis leptorrhynchoides; assembly: GCF_046630445.1. NCBI lineage: Eukaryota > Viridiplantae > Streptophyta > Magnoliopsida > Asterales > Asteraceae > Rutidosis > Rutidosis leptorrhynchoides. The sequence goes on from NC_092342.1 coordinate 277,169,325, forward strand.
CCTAATTAGTACGCCATGAATGTTTAATGTATGCAATTTCTAACATATGCACTGTAAAATAACCACAATGGTTCACAGTAAATTGATAAACGTTGCTCTTCATTTAATGCAAAAATATGTTCTTCAAATGCCAAACATGTGTATTTTGGCATGAATACAATGATTGTAAAAGACAATGCTAAAAAACTGCTCTGATAATAAACTTTTATTCTTGATAACATGCTGAGATTTGCTTCTTCATATGCCGAGCGTCCAGCGCTATCCGGCCTGCACACTTGATTATGGAATGAAAAACTCCTGAACTTCATCATCACTAAACAACCGATCATGCTTTCTCCAGTTTACGTTGCCTTCTGGTAAGTTCATAAATGTGGATCTCTCCCTAGCCGGTGCCACATACTGTGAATGTATGGTGGCTACTCCGTTAGGAGTTGGGAACCTGATCTCTGCATGAGCTGTCGATGTTATCGCTCCGAATTTAGCCAACGCTGCCCTTCCAAAAAGGACATTAAATCGAGAATTGCCATCTATGATTGTGAAATCAATTGTTTCTGTTCTCAACAATGGGAATGTGCCCATAACAACTTCCAAACGAATCTGCCCCATGGCATTTACTGGTGCTCCCGTTAATCCAGAAACTTTCAACCTCATTTGCCTAGCTCTGCTCTGCACATGCCTTGGAAAAGTCTTCAAGCAATGCCAGTAAATGATGTCAGCTTCACTTCCTGTATCTGTATAGATACAGTTGACAAACTTGTTTGCTATTTCTGCTGAAATGATCACCGGTTGGACGGATAACGCCCAATTCTGTATTGGCTGAAAAATAATTGGAGCATATCTCCAGCTGTCCAAATTGCTGTTTGATGATTCACCTTCTTCATAATGACTGTCGTTGATCCAAACCATCCTGATTACAACTTCTGGAGTTGTATCGCGCTCTGTGATCAGGTCTCCGTACTGCGGTTGGTTCCGATTATCTCTTCCACCATGCTGCTCTCTTCTGTTCTCTCCACGGCGTCCCCTATTACCATCATTCCTTTGCCACGCAAATTTCCTGCGAGGATCATTCCTCCTGTACTGTTTGCCAGGCAACAAATGATTCAGTTCTCCTGCCTTGATTTTCGCTATAATTTCTCTCATCAAAGATTTGCAATTGTCCGTATCATGGCCCCAAGCCTCATGAAAATCGCACCACAACTCACTCTTTGGACCCTCCCTTTCTTCCATAGGTGCTGGAGCATTGAAAGTGGTCCGAATTGGTTCAGTGAAGAGGATCTCTTTCGGAGTTTTGGTAAGCGCCATTATTAACGGGTGCCTTTCTATTGACCTTCTGTTGTGGTGGAAATCATTAGGGTGATTGTTTCCTCTCCATCATCCATTTGAATTGTCATTCCTTCTCTGATTTCTGTCAAAATACCGTCCTCCGTTGTGCGGCTTGCTACTGCTGCCAATATCAAACTTGTTTAACCCACGCTCACCAGCTCGAACATGCCTCTGTGCAACCTCCAACACCCAATGCAATGTTTTTGGCAAGTCATACCGTAATGCATGAACAAGTGCACTAAACCGCCGCTGGCCCAGACAGAAAATGAAACCAGATACAAGCTGTGATTCTGGACAATAGGGGATCTTCTGTGCTTCAAGTGTATAACGCTTCATAAAATTACTCAAAGATTCGTTATGATGCATTGTGATCTCGTGTGCATCAAGATGTGTCAAAGTACAGCTTCGTAGATTTTGGTATTGCATCACAAATTTTGCTCTCAAATCAAAAAAACTAGTAATACTCCTTGGAGGCAAACTAGCAAACCATTCGCGTGCCTTTTTTTGCTGTACCATAGGAAACATATGGCATGCAGTTTCATCCTCCCAATGCTGCAACCTCATAACACCTTCAAACATAGTCAGAAAATCTTCCGGATCCGTTGTGCCATCATAAACTCCAATTGTTGGTATAGCAATATTTCTGGGCAATGGATAATTAGCAATTCGATCAATGAAACACTGTGTAGATTCTGCCATGGCTGGTGGCTTGGTGGCTTACTCTCCAGTAATGAGGGCAAAGAAATTGTCCACGACCACAGCACGGACGGCGGGCTGCGCTAAGCGTTGCTTATATTTTGTCGGGGCTGTCTGCTTAAGAATGTCATTTAAAAGCAACACCGCCTGCTTTTCTGACATGAACTCATCTTTGTCAATTTCATCATCAGAGTCATTATTATCATAGCTCAGGTCGTTATCATCCCCAGAATCATCAATAAGACTGCCCAGCTTGTCAAGTAGCCTGGATAACTTGTATTTTGACATAGATTTCCTTTTCATTATTTGCTTGTCTTTGCCATCCATCAACCGCCGAAAAGGTATAAATGATGGACACCGCCGTGGTTGCATCAATAGTCGTCGCTCTGGATTAGAAACAAAATTTGGAAGTCTTTCTGCGCTTTTGGCTGTTGTTTCTTCGATTACTGGCCTTTTCTCTGAATTAGTTGCCAAATGTTTAAGCCTTTCTGCAGTTTTAGCAACTGTTTCTTCAATCGTACCATCTAGTGGCTGAATGGGTACATATTTAACAGTTATCATGTCGTCAGTTGATGGATTGTTGACTGCTTCAAGTACAAATAGAGCTTCAGTTATTTTTGTTCCTTTTCCGTTTCGTGTGTTCTTTGCATTAGTGGATGGCGCCATTGTTAACACCTATTTCCTTATGAGGTAAGGCTTAGTGTGTCAACAAGATACTAGAAGTAATCTAGCTTTAGGAGGGCGGAGTGTTGCCGATTGATTTTTACCCTCGGGAAATAATCCCTGCAGACCCGGTTCACAAGTGTAGAAACTTGTGGGTGGCTTAATCAATCTGTCGTCCGTAGAGCGTTAGAGTGCTAGCCGGATGACTTCTAGTGAGAGAAAGTAGAGAGAGAAAGAGAAGTGAAGTCTCAGCTCTCAAAGTTGTCAGAATATCTGAACTGTGTAAAATGACGACCCAAGGGGTCTATTTATAGTGTCAGATCCACCAGATTGCTTGGGGACACGTGTCAGATGATGATACATTCTGTTACTTGTGATCCGAAATTTACGCTGAAGGTGGCGTTCTCCGGCCAGGGCTTACGCGCTAGGCGGCCTTCAGGGCTTACGCATGACGGAGCAGCCTGTACAACGGAGAACACTAGATGGAAAACTCCACAAAACTGTTGTTTCCAGCCTTCCTGATGCTACTTCTATGCAACCATTATGCCTTTTATGTGTGTATACGATAGGATACACCATTATCGGACATGGAGGGCCTGTTGTTGCATTTTTTTGTGAAATTGGAATTCGAAATAAGAGTGAATGGTATTCATAATATCACACGCATTTTCATTCCAAACGCCATTAATGACCAAACCTCGAATGTTGTTGCTATTGTGTTTCCTTCGAATAATTCCATGAAAGTAGCTCGAATTTTCGTCACCTTCGATTATCCACTTGATTCTAGATTTTTGCCTAAGCATATTTGCCTTTGATCTTTCTTTGCTCAATCACTACTTTCGACATTCCAACCACTCCAATCTTTCTTGTTCTGAAAGGCATTTGTTTTCTGCTAATACTTCCCACTTATCCACCCTAACTTTGAACTCTTTTATCTCTTGATCTAAATTAGAGAAATTCGAGGTCTTCCATGCTTTTAAGGCATTTTTTACATTCTTCAATTTATTTCGAAAGATACAATCCATTCTGTTTCCCTTTACCTCAATGTTCCATGCCTCTTCAATCACCTTGTCTACTCCATCAACATTTAACCATTCATTAAAGAACTTGAATGGTTTAGGCCCGAAATCCACAATCTTATCTCTTAAAACAATCAGAAAATGGTCCGAGAATTTCCTATCTAAGACAATAGCTGATAGATCCTCCCATAAGTTAATGAATTTTTCGCATACAAGGAACCTATCAAGCTTGCTCATCTTAATACCATTATCGCAAACCCTTGTGAATTTTCTACCACCTATAGGGACTTCAATTAACTCATTATTTGAGATGAAGTTGTTAAATCTCGTTGCACGAATTGGAAAGTAAACACTATTAAACCTTTCATCCTCATTCCTTACTTCGTTAAAATCCCCACACAACAACCAACTCGTGTTGACCTTTTTCAAAAGAGAATCTAAGGACTCCCACATTCTTTTTTTCCCGCCATCATCGTGAGGCCCATAGATATTCACAACCATAGACTCTTTCTTTGATATCATCCAGCATCCTTTGATTGCCACAAAGAATTCACCATCCACAATAACTTCTACACTAAAAAGATTGCTATCCCACAGTAGCATCATTCCTCCAGAACTGCCTACTGCATTTTTTTGTGCTAGCCCTATGTTGCTGTTCCACCACAAATTGGAGGCCCAAAATCACTAACATCACTACTTTTTATTTCTTGAATCGCCAAAATATCCGGTTTTTCCTCTCTACACAAGTTTTTAACCCAGCCATATGCACCTTCTTTCGCAAATCCTCTAATATTTATTGAAATAACCTTCATTTTAAAATTAAAACTGCGATACAGTAACAACAATTCTTCCTATTGATTATAAGAATTTACCTCTGGCCATTTAAGACCCAATCTTTTCCCATAATCTTTCACTTGATCATTTCTGCTTGACTTTGACATCCCACTGTGACTAACTCTATTCACACTAACATTTGAGGACGTTTTTTGATCCTTCTTACTGACCTCAGTCTTTTTATTATGATGATTTAATCTATCCTTGTGTGGGATAGCATTAGCTTTACACTTGGAGCATGACTCTTGTTTCTTCCTGTTACTGCCCAATCTCGCCACCAATTTCATACGCATAAGTCGTGAAGATGACTTCCAATTCCCAGGGGTGCAACGAACATAATTGATACAAAGGGTAGAGTTAGATCGGTTACCGTTGGAGGTTGATTTGGACTGTTGGGGGTTGGCTGCGAGAAGAGATTTGGTTTTGGATCTATGTTTTGGAGCTTTAGGGATATCACCGTCAGCATCGAGATTGAATTTGGAGATGGGGCTAGTGTTTGGTGTAGGAGAAATTGCATCTTTGGGAAGTCTATCATCAGATTGGGAAGAATTTCTGGTAATGGGAGAGGAACGATAGGTTGGGGAAGGTCTACAGTTTTTTTTTTTGTGGTATCTGGTGTTTGACAGAATTGGGTAGGTTAGAGGTGTTGATATCACTATTAATGGACTCACACTCAGAATTGGGCTTAAGAGGTTTATTACAGTCCAAGGGCTCTTTTGAATTAAATTGATTGGGCTGAGGTTTGGTTACCGAAAATGATTTGGCTTGGACGGGAAGAGATAATTTTAGGTTAAAAGGTTTATTGGGCTCACTATTGAAATCTTTTTGGGTTAAAAGGGACTTGGGCTTAGTTCTGTAAACAGGCTCAGTTCTAGGGCAATTATGGAAAACAGATGGCGTGGGGTTAGGGTTGGGGGAAAGGTTCGATTGTTTACAGGGCTTGGTTTGATTTGGGGAAGGTAAAGGGGTTGGAACTTGAGTTTCCAAGACAAACTCATCATCATTATTAACTATAGGACTCACATTGGCATCCTTCTCGAAACATACATCATGATCATAATTGCAGTTTAACTTTTCACCAAACTCCATGCAAGACCCTTGGTCTTCCATCTTTGCTTCACCACCATTGATTTCGATCCCATCTCCGGCTTCCTTGGCTTCTTCTTCACCGTAAAAGTAACCTTTGAACTCACCATGTCTTTCGTACGTGTCTTCAATTTGAAAATCATCTTCATCATCTGATTCAAAAGATTCATTATCCTCATCAAAATTATCTTCTTCGTTTCTATCAGATTTGCCATTCCGTCCGTCTTCACCATTGTTAGGTTCTTGAATAACATCCTCTTCATCTCTGTTTGAATCGAATATTATCTCAATCTCCTTATGAGTTTTTTCAAAAACATTAATATGAACAACTTTAGACTTATGATGCATAATTTGCTCATTGATTCCCATGGACGTGTGACACTTGACTAGCACTTTACCCACCACTAGGTTTTGGTGTTCTTTATCGACAATCTCACAGTTCTCCATCTCAAGTATCGTTCCCCACTAAATTGCGTTGGCCTTGAAAGTGTTTGAATTCCAACATGTCACCGGAATGCCCCTTATGGATAAGCATGCTAACCTTCCCGAATAGGATACATCATCCCAACAGCGAATATTTTTAAGCCATTCACAAATTGAGTGATGTGGGTTGGATAAAATATTGTTAGCGGTAGTGGGAGAATCCAGGATTATCATAACTTGTAATCCCGCTAGATATTTGATCGCATATTCAACCAATCCCTCCATCTTGCATAACTTATCTACCCCTTCAAGAACTTCAATGGATGACACATCACCAATGATAGCCGATTGCGGTTTTGAATCATTACCATCTTCATCTCTAATCTCTACAATTTTTGAAGCGACTCGTCCTAATCCATAAGGACGAATACAATAACATATGATTACATCGCGAGGTACTTGACCCCTATATGATACATTTTACAAACATTGCATTCATTTTTAAAAGACAAACTTTCATTACATCGAAAGTTGACGGCATGCATACCATTTCATAATATATCCAACTATATTTGACTTAACAATAATCTTGATGAACTCAACGACTCGAATGCAACGTCTTTTGAAATATGTCATGAATGACTCCAAGTAATATCTCTAAAATGAGCAAATGCACAGCGGAAGATTTCTTTCATACATGAGAATAAACATGTTTTAAAGTGTCAACCAAAAGGTTGGTGAGTTCATTAGTTTATCATAAACAATCATTTCCATTATTTTAATAGACTACAAGATTTTCATTCTTTCCATAAATATACTTCTCATATCAGGCATTTCACAAACTGCATAGAGATAAAAATCATTCATATGGTGAACACCTGGTAACCGACCTTAACAAGATGCATATAGAATATCCCCATCATTCTGGGACTCCCTTCAGACATGATAAATTCGAAGTACTAAAGCATCCGGTACTTTGGATGGGGCTTGTTGGGCCCGATAGATCTATCTTTAGGATTCGCGTCAATTAGGGTGTCTGTTCCCTAATTCGTAGATTACCAGACAAAAGGGGCATATTCAGTTTAATAATCCAGCCATAGAATGTAGTTTTAAGTACTTGTGTCTATTTCGTCAAACATTTATAAAGCAGTGCATGTATTCTCAGTTCCAAAAATATATATTGCAAAAGCATTTAAAAAGGGAGTAATGAAACTCACGATACTATATTTTGTAGTAAAAATACATATGACGAAGCTGATCAATGCAGGGTTGACCTCGGATTCACGAACCTATATCATGTATATATATTAACACATTATAATATAAATCAACCGAGTTTATATATAATCTGTTATGTATTGCGATTAATATATAATTTTATTAATACTTATAATACGTTATGATACTTATTTGATATTTAATTAATATTACATCTATAATATTAGTTAAAACAAAATTTTATGTAATATTAGTATACTTTATATATATATATATATATATATTTTATATATAAATATCTTTCATTTGCAAAGTTAATAATTTGTAGTAATACTAGCTTAAGGATACTAATAATGATAGTAATAATATTTGTAATGATGATCATACTATTAGTAATAATAATAATAAAAATCATGACAATATCTATACTCAAAATTTTACTAATGATTATATTAACGATAATAATAATAATAATAAATAAAAAAAATACTACCTTAATAGGAAGAGCTTCAAAAAAATAAACAATCGGTCTGCGCCCAGGCTCGAACCCGAGACCTCTTGGTTAACCTAACCAATCCTTTACCACTAATCCGTTCCTTTCTTTCTGATTTAATTCGAGAATTAAAGTTATTTGACTCGTTTTTTTTTTCGATTCTCTCTTTTTGAGGTTTTCATCATACCCAGCTCAATTAGAGTTCATGTTATCATTATCATATTATCATCATCATCTTAATTCTAATATCCAACACCATCATTTTTCTCACAATCATCAATCATAATATCAATCTTAGTATCAATATCAATATCAATATTAATCTCAATATCAATATCAATATAAATCTTAATATCAATATCATAAACTGTCGTTCATTATGATCATCATCATTTCGTTATTTCCTGTATCAACTTCAACTTCATCACTATCAATCTATTTATCCTTATCCTAATCTTAATAACCTAATCACTATCTCCATGGTTTATACTTATAATTACCATCATCACTTTTATTGTATTGTCTTCAACAATATACATCATTAACTCTCCAATATCTCGTATCATATATCATTATTTCAATCGAAGAGTCTCATCAACATCTCATCATTATCATACGGTAACAACATAATAATTCATGCGTTTACTACCACGTATCAACTAATAAGGAAGGATTGATGGGCCTTTGATATGGTTAGGTTGTTTACTGGGCTCTAGTCTATGTGCAGGCTAAAAAAAAAAAACGTTCATGAGCCCAATTGTAGCAGGCCAAAATTTAAGGTTGCTGAGCAATCGGTTTGAATTCATTAAGTGGAAATCGTGAAGATAGAATGGGTATTATTATGGGACCAAAATTTGTAGGGATAATTTGATATGTAGAATCCAAGGTTGCCGACCCATGTTGTCCCTCTCCCACTTCTCTTTTTAATCACAAAAGCAACTATCATTTACCAATTACTCAACCTCTTTCTCTTTTATTTCTTTTCGGCGCATAACATCAACAAGAAAAATATAATGATAACAGAAACAATAGCAACCGCAGTGGTTAGGAGTTTAATCGGTTGGAAATAGAAAATAACTTAGCGGCGAGCAGTGGCAGTGACTTGGGGTGTGGTTCTTGATGGTTTATGAAGAAGAAGAAAAAAAATGGAGAGAGAGGAGAGAGAGAGTGGCGTTTTGTGGTGGTTATGGTGACTAACTTGGTGGTGGTTCGTTAATTCAAAATAGAAACAGAAAAAAATGGGTTTAGATGGTGGTAAAGGTGATGGTTGAAGTGGTGTCGACGGTGGTTGTACATGGTGAAGGTGGTGGTTGGTTTGGGGTTGAAGAAGGTGGTGAAGGTTAGATTGTAATCCGGTGGTCATGGTGGTGTTCGTTTGTTATTAAAACAGAAAAAATAATCGAGTAAGTGGTTGATGTTGTGATTTACGATGGTGGTGGTGGAGATTGGTGATGATCATAATGGTGTGAAGGTGGGTTGATAATGGGGTGGCGGATCATGGTGATTCAACGAAGAAGAAGGGAGAGAGAGAAGGAGAGAAGGTGGTTTAGTGGTGGTTGTAGGTGGTTCACGGTGGTGACCGGTGAGGATGATGTATTGAAGGAAACGAAACTCAACCCCAAAGCATCAACATGAGGAACGTATGTGGATCGTTAGGTGGACAATCCCATAATTGAGTCAGGCAAAAAAAAAAAATGTTTAAATCTACACGCTATCTTCTTGTTTGCTGATCATGATATATATAAATAATAATAGAAATATTAAAATAAGTAAAAGGTCATAAAATGTGATACCAGCTGTATGCATTATTATTTTCCTACTGACGTTTATACCCGGCTGCTATTTCATGCTCCGTTGTTTACTCAGTGGCGAATAAAAGTGTTCAGAAAAATCTCATATTTTTAAATTAACTATATTTATTTATTTTGGTTATTATGGTATAAAATTCGATCATTAATTTATTAAATAAAAATTACATCAACTGTCCCTCTCGATTCTGGATAAAATATAAAAAGTGTTCAAATTTAACAATTAGCTCCTAAATATATTTTTAATAAGTCTATGATTTATATAACTCATTTTCAGATCACCGTTTATTTTAAAATCACATAAGTTCGAATTAAACTTCTCTAAATAATAATCGAAACGTTCAACAAGTATTACAATTATTAAATAATTACATTTGATATACTCTCTATATATATATATAGATTTATTTTAATAAAAATTAAATTATAACTTATATTTATTTCTAACAATTAAGTTGTAAATCGTTTCCAATTATTATATCTTTACAAATAATATTCATATACATATATTTCATTACTTAGTATTATTTTACATATTTATTTATAACAACAATTTCATATAAAAGATTAATAACATTTATTATATAAATATATTTATTTATATATATACTTATCTATTTACAAATAGTTGTTCATGAATCGTCGAGAATGGTCGAAGGTCAATTGAATGTATGTAACAGTTAAAAATTTTTGAGACTCAACCTAACAGACTTTTCTTATCGTGTCAAAAATATAATATCGTATCGAGAGTTTGGTTTAAAATTAGTCGAAATTTTCCGGGTCGTCACAGTACCTACCCGTTAACGAAATTTTGTCCCGAAATTTGATCGAGGTCGTCATGGCTAACAATAAGAATGTTTTCATGACGCATACGAGCTAGAAATTAAAGTTTTATCATCATTGAGTAATATGGATAAAACAATTCATTTATGCGTAGAGTATAAGTGAAGCTATCACAAAAGAGTGAAATGAGAAAATAATATTTCGTCATATCCTTTAACGTAGATATGGTTGATTTCTGGAGTTCAAGGAATTTAGAGAAAATCTTCGTAATAAGATTTGGTTCTTCGGTAATTAAGGAAATTAGGATCTTCTTTGATTAAATGCGATAATCTGTTTTGATTGCTAAGTCGGATAATTCACTATAAATCCACCCTCTTCATTTCCTTTATATTTTGGAGTTCCATACTTTTGTTTTCTCTTCCCGACTTGAAGTCAAGCGAATAATGGTCCAGAATCCGTAGTTATGAAGTTTCGAATGAACATGACTAATATTCTAAGAGAGAAATTGTAATAGCACAATCTTGATGGTTAATTTACTAGAATTCAAGAGAAAAGATAGAACTATCAGGAATTATATTCTTGATATGTTTAGATATTAGGTAGATTGTAAGAGTCATGTAAAATGGCACATGATGATGTGATGGCCTGTGAATCATCACATTCCATTAGAAACTTAGCATGACTTACTGTAATATAATCACGTTGATCAAGTGTCATTATATTATACTAACTCATGCTTCAGTTCCTGATAATGCTAAAAACGAACATATATTTCATAGCATTATTCTTCAAGAAAGGCAAGCTTTTAGTTGCAATTGTTCTATTTACAAGTGATATTCGTTTAAATAATAAAAGCTGAAGATAAAAGACAGATTCGACGATTTGAAGACACAAACGACCAAAACGCTGAAGAGTACAAAGTACAATCCAAGTGGTGTGATGACTCAGAAATTTCCAACCAAATTTAAACTTAATCTTTATATGTTTCCAACACGATAAGCAAAGTCTGTTATGTTGAATTTCAAAATTTTTGAATTTGTTTCATGAAACCATTTGACCTTTGACTATTCCCGACGATTCACGAACAATTAATTGTAAATAGATATGTGTGTATGTATATATAAATAATAATTCGAAATATAATTTGAAGTATTATATATTGTGGTTATTAAAAATTAATAAAATAAAAAAAATAATATTATAATAGTTATTGTTTTAAAATATATCTATATATATAAATAAAGTATATTAAAAATAAATATTAAATAATTGTAATACTCGTTTGATGTTTCGATTGATATAAAGCAAGTTAAAATAAAGTTATACTATAATTACTTTCATTATTATTATTAAAATAAATATCAGTATTAACAATATTATTATATGGATATAAAGTGTGATAAATATAAATTATTATAGTATTATTATTATTATTATTAGTGTTGTTATCACTAATATTATTATTATTAATAATTTTAGTAACAACATAAACTAATACTATTATCTTTATTATTTTTAATATTGTAGATATTATTACTATCAATATTATTATTATTATTATATAGTGTTATTATTATTATTTATAACAATAAGAGTATTATTATAGTTATATTTATTAATTAAAAGGATTAATTATAATATATAGAAAATATATATACATATATATAAAAACAGATATATCTATACATAAATACTGTTATATACATATATATACAAATATGTATTAAGTAATAAATATTATATACGAATATATATTAAATACAGATTTACATAAATACTGAGATACGTACAGTTACATATATACTTATATTTTATATTAATACTTATACAGATATATATTTACATATATGTAAACACGATTAAATATGTATATAGGTACAGAAATTATGGAATCCAGTTGCACAATCGTTTTCATCTGTGTGAAATTGATTTTCCTATATTCATAATGTAAATACAACAAATCAGATTAGGTAATCTTACGCCACTTTTATTGCTTTTATTTTCTTTTCCTGTTTCTGATATTGAACCTGTCGATTCAGCCACAAATGTGATACAAAATTCTGTTAGAAATCAACATCTATTTAATTATTTTTATATATTTATTTGTACGGGTTGTCTGCTAGAATTGAAAAACGAATCCCATTAGCAATACAAACAAATATCGATCACCTCATGTTACTGCAGCAGATAATTGATTTCCCACTTCATATACAACAATCAACACTAGTAATTAAAGAAAAAAAAAAGAATAAACTAAAACACAACCCATTTGTTTTCCCTTATTCGAATACAACAAAAACCAAAAACCGTTACCTTGATAAACCATCACCCTTCATCCTCTCTTGTAACACCCAACAAAACCACCTTTGAACTTCACAACACCAATCATTACTATTACTTATAACCTTATGTTTCTACTGTTAAATAGTTGCATCGATTCCCATTAAATTCTAACTCGGTTCAACAACTCAAACAACCATATTCCATCATCGAAATCGGCTATTGCTTTAATCCAAACCGAGACCATTGTTGCTAAACTACTTGATGCCCGTTTGTTTCTTTTGTTATCGCAAAACGAACCCAAAACCCCAACTATGCTTACTGTTTTCTGTTTCACGTTCGAACACAACAAATCGTAACCACCCTAATCGCCACCCTCTCCCTTCTTCTTCTTCTTCTTCTCTCTCTCTCTCTCTCTCTCTCTCTCATTTTTTCTTTCTGTGATCGATCCATACAGGCTGCCTTTCTGCAGCTGCAACATCCGCCACTTACAACTATATTGGACGACTAGAAAAGCTCTAAAAACGTCCAATTAGTTCTGCTATCTTGATGATTAACCTGCTGTTACAAATTGATAAAAGAAAATGCAGAGAATATGATGACGAATGATAGATAAATATCAACAAAAATAACAGTGGCCAACTTAAAGGGAAAAGATAGTGGACAAGTGGGTGATGTCAAATTGCACATGGGATCCATCATACTCGTTAAACTGTCACCAACTTCATCTCATTCTTCTTGTCCTCTTTTGTTCTTGATCGAATCCTATGTTCACAAGTTTGGGATATGTGGTCAAATTGATGTTTTGGAAATAAATAAATTGCAAGTTGTTATAAGTGGGGTTAGTCACAACACTAATGGCCGACCCAAAGTATTAAAAGCACATTGATTTATTCTTTATATTATGGTATTGATGATACGGCGATGGCATGGATAACAGAAGAATGAACCGTAAAACGTTATAGTTGTTGGGCCATCATATTCTTTTGTTAATTGGGCCGAGGCATTATTGTCTGTTGGGCCGAGATAATAAGAAATTACGGGTTATAATTAAGATTGGTTGGGTTTAAATCACAAAAATCGTGATAGCTAGATGGTTAGTGATGTTATGGGTGGATGAGAGGTCGCGGGTTCGAGCCCGGGCATGGGCAGTTATTTTTCCTTTTTGGAGCTTGTTTCATTAAGGTAGCACTTTTAGTATTTTTGTTATTATTATTATCATTATCATATTTATTATTATTATTATCATTATTATTAATTAAAATTGTCATCTTATTAAGATTAAAATTATTAGAAAAATTATTATTTTTATTATTATTATTATTATTATTATTATTATTATTATTATTATTATTATTATTATTTTTATTTTTATTATTAATATTATCATTATCAAGATTTTTATATATTATTATCATCATTTTTACTAACACTACTATTATTTATTATTATTATTAGTGTCCTTATTTTTATAAAAATATTACAACTTTCCATTATAAATATTATGTTACCAAACAAAGTAATAGTTATATAAAAACATATCTTAATATAATCCTATATATATATATATATATATATATATATATATATATATATATATATATATATATATATATATATATATATATATATATATATATAAAGATATTAATCTTAATACATTATATAATATAAATAGGCTTAGTCGATTAAATGTGATATGTGTTAATATATATGAATAATATAGGTTCGTGAATCCGAGGTCAACCCTACACTTGTTAAATGTCGACATATGTATTTTTACTACAAAATATAGTATGGTGAGTTTCATTTGCTCCCCTTTTAAATGCTTTTGCAATATATATTTTTGGGACTGAGAATAAATGCGCTGTTATAAATGTTTTACGAAATAGACACAAGTAATCGAAACTACATTATATGGTTGAATGATCGAAGCCGAATATGCCCCTTTTACTTGGTAACCTAAGAATTAGTAAACCAGTCTACTAATTGACGCGAATCCTAAAGTTAGATCTATTAGGCCCAACAAACCCCATCCGTTGTAGTGGATGCTTTAGTACTTCGATGTTGTTTTATCATGTCCGATGGATGTCCCGGAATGATAGGGGATATTCTTATATGCATCTTGTTAATGTCGGTTACCAGGTGTTCACTATATGAATGATTTTTGTCTCTATGCATGGGACGTATATTTATGAGAACTGGAAATGAAATTCTTGTGGTCTATTAAAAATGATGGAAATGATTATTTATGTTAAACTAATGAACTCACCAACCTTTTAGTTCACACTTTAAAGCATGTTTATTCTCATGTATGAAAGAAATCTTTCGCTGTGCATTTGCTCATATTAGAGATATTACTTGGAGTCATTCATGAGATATTTCAAAAGACGTTGCATTCGAGTCGTCGAGTTCATCAAGTTTATTATTAAGTAAATTATAGTTGGATATATTATGAAATGGTATGCATGCCGTCAACATTCGATGTGAAGAAAGTTTCTCTTTTAAAAATGAATGCAATGTTTGTAAAATGTATGGGTCGTTTCAAGTGGTTCAATTTATTGATGAGAAACGTTTCAAAATTACAAGAGTACAAGCCGTAAAACGCAAAGTACAAGATATTAAATCGTACGCAAGGACGTTCGAAAATCCGGAACCGTGACATGAACCAACTATCAATGCGCGATGCAACGGAGCTAAAATTACAAGTCAACTATGCACACGAATATAATATAATATATAAATAATTCTATAAATTATATATATATATATATATATATATATATATATATATATATATATATATATATATATATATATATATATATATATATATATATATATATATATATATATATATATATATATTATATTTATATATTAAAATAAAAACCGTCGGCAAACAAGAAAACAAAAGATTGTGAGCTGTCCCAAGTCACCATGCGATCGCATGGCATATGCAAAGGAAGCCCATGCGATCGCATGGCCCCAAAAGCCTGGCCACATCTATAAATTCAGCAATTTTTGGACGAGTTTAGTGCACCATATCATACTTCAATCTCACTCTCTCAATATATATATTTATATTTTTAATTTTAATTTTAAGTTAATAATAATAAGGTTATAGCGGCGAATGTTTTAAAGTTTGTAAGTCGAAATTCTGTCCGTGTAACACTACGCGATTAATACTCATTGTAAGTTATGTTCAACCTTTTTAAATTAATGTCTCGTAGCTAAGTTATTATTATGCTTATTTAAGCCAAAGTAATCGTGATGTTGAAATAAATATTAAGACAGGGTTATTGGGCTTTGTACCATAATTGGGGTTTGTACAAAAGACCGACACTTGTGGAAATTGGACTATGGGCTATTAATGGGCTTTATATTTGTTTAACTGAATGATAGTTCGTTAATTTAATATAGAGATTTATAATTTGAGGTAATTATAAATAACCACATACACTCGATCGGCGGAATATTTATAAATACTAATAATCGTTCATTTAACCGGACACGGGGATGGATTAATAGTCAACGGACTCATTAAAACAGGGGTGGATTACATACAAGGACACTTGGTGTAGTTGTAAATAAAGTATTAAATTCTTGGGTTGCACACAGTCGATAACCTAGTGTAATCATTAACAATGTATTAAAACCTTATTACAGTTTAAGTCCCCAATTAGTTGGAATATTTGACTTCGGGTATAAGGATAATTTGACGAGGATACTCGCACTTTATATTTATGACTGATGGACTGTTATGGACAAAAACCAGATGGACATATCGAATAATCCAGGACAAAGGACAATTAACCCATGGTAATAAATTAAAATCAACACATCAAACATCATGATTACGGAAGTTCAAATAAGCATAATTCCTTTATTTCATATTTCATCGTACTTTTATTTACTGTCATTTTATTTATTGCACTTCTAATTATCGTACTTTTAATTATCGCACTTTTATTTATCGTCATTTACTTTATGCTTTAAATTAAGTCATTTGTATATTTAATATTTTACATTAGGTTTTAATTGCGACTTAAGACATAAAATCGACAAACCGGTCATTAAACGGTAAAAACCCCCTTTTATAATAATAATAATACTAAAAACTACACTACTCTACGATTAGGTACACTGCCTATAAGTGTTGTAGCAAGGTTTAGGTATATCCCATTCTATAAATAAATAAATAATTTGTGTAAAATTGTATCGTATTTAATAGTATTTCGTAATAAAAATATAACTATTTCGTATACACCTCGCATAACATCAGTTCCCAACACCACTTCAATATCATTCATATTTTAAGTTCGAACTTTTTAGAATTTTAGAAACTAAAACAGTTTCCTTTCTGATGTAACACTGATATCGCGAAGGGATAAATGATTTCAGATAAGAATAGTTATGAAAATATCTTCAGAAATATCGAGGATATTTATAATGAAAGATACGATGATATCTTAGAATTTCTAATATCGATGAATGATGAAGAAGATTTGTCCGTAAAGGTTTAGAGTCAGGAGCAATGTATTTGTTAATGACTTCAGCAGATACTGAATCATTTGGATTCTTTGAAGGCAGGTTTAGTCTTTGTGATTTTGTCCACAACCTCCTTCATGGTTTGCTCAATTCGTTTTGTCAGTTTCAACTTTTCTGAGCTTTTCCAACATACTATTCTTTATCATCAAACTTCCGATGGTTACGGTCATTTACGGTTGTCTATAGTTTCTACTGCTTCATTCAGCATTTTCAAAAATTTGGAGTATTGTTTCGTAACTGGGTGATTTACAGAATTTCAGAATGAAAGATCATACTTTTAAGAGATAAATGTTATATGTATACATATAACTGCTGATGTAGGCATGCTGCGAGTTTTTAAAGTACTGATTGTTAATTCCCGATAATTAGTATGATAGTTCTCGTTATAAGATGTGGATGAGTATATGATAAAGTTTCAATGAATATAATGATTTTTCGAAAAGTCAAATATCAATGAAGTTGTTGGTAAGTTTACTGCTAATGTGGAGGAATATAAAAAGTTCTCCGGTAACGATGACGAAAGGCAAACTTATACATCAAGGTTATAATAAGGCGTATTCGAATGAAAGTCAAAGTTGATTTGCTGGAGCTGTGACAAAATTGGCTACTTTGGAAAGGATTGCAAAGTTATTTTCGGTAATAACAAAGCCAAAGGAGCTATCAAAGATACGTGTTAAACATTTACTCAAGTTTCGAATCTTTTCAGGTGCATAACTATATGCATCAATCTTTTCTTCCGTAGATGAAGTGCGGTTGGTTCATCCTCTCGATTGAGGTGTTTTCAAGAATCATGAAAGGTTTGAACGCAGATTGTATTCGTCAAGATACAAATGAAGTTTAAGATGAAATCAAGTGGCAAACTTGAAGAATTGTTTAGTTTCATATGTTATAATCAATATTTTAGTTCATTTTAATTGTCCAATGTTGACAGTCCACAGTTAGCAGTCCACAATTTGTAGTTCAACAATTCATATATAGTTTAATATATAATATTCGAATTAATTAATACGTGTCGTGATCCGTTATATACATGTCTCAGACTCGATCACAACTCAAAGTATATATATTATTATAGAATCAACCTCAACCCTGTATAGCTAACTCAAGCATTACTGCATATAGAGTGTATATGGTTATTCCAAATAATATATATATAGATGCGTCGATATGATATGTCAAAACCTTGTATACGTGTCCCGATATTTAAAGTGAGTAAAATAAATAACAGAAATTAAATGACGATAAATAAAATTGCGAGAATTAAAATTGCGATAATAAATTGCGATAATTAAATGTAATAAGTTAGATAGTAACAGTTAGCTAGGAACAGTTAGCGTGGATTCTTAACAAAATTCTTCTCATAGTTAAATTGTTTGTTTCTAACAAATTTTATTTTTGTCCAATGTTTTCTTCATTATGCCACTTGTTGGATTCTGATAGGTCAAAATCCAAATATGAAATTTGAATGAAAATGGTTATTCCGCGGTGAACGGATACGTGTATCGGTGGATGTAAGTAGGATAGTAAATAACTGTTGAATCAGATTCGAAGAATGTACAGTATAACTTATTAATGTAAAATTTAAATATTTCTCGGGTATTACCTACCCGTTAAAATATTTTCACCATTAACAGTTTGTACAAAAGAATTTTTAATTACAATCTTTATGAAAATATATATACATATATATTTTCTTCAGATGTAATCATGGATTTAATGAGTTAATATGATATTAAACTCATCTGATTTACGGTTTGAACTAGAGTACATAATCTCTAAAATATTAGAGATTATATAATCATCATGTCGAGCGAAGATATCTGATGTAGAACGTCATGTAGAACGATGATTATCGATGTAGGACATCATGTAGTATGATGTTTATGCTGGAGGTACAGACTGTGAGTTTGAGGTGTGTAGTGTTGAGGCTTGTGCTGCAGATGTTGTTGTTGGTGGTACTGGTGTTGCCGGTGCTGTTGATGAAGCTTGTAGGTTTTGCACCACGTTTTCCAAATTGATTACTCGAGCGCGACGTTCGTTGACTTCTTCCATTATTCCGGGATGTTTGTCGGTCAGAACGAGCGGATGAATAAGGTTTAGAATCTGAGTTATGATATAGTCGTGGTGAGATACTCTGGAAATGAGAGAGAAAATGGTGTTTCGAACAGGTTCGCCGGTAAGGGCTTCAGGTTCTTCGCCAAGAGATGAATTTGGTTGATGGAAGGGATCGCCTTCTTCATGTCTCCAATGATTTGATAGACTGCGAACTCATCAGATAAATTGGGGATGGCTGATTGGCTGATTCATTCTGGTGACGCTACTTTCGGAGCTTAGGTGAACATCCATGTCGGAATAGTTGTCGGAATAACTATCGGAATAGCTATCGGAATCTGAGGGACTCGAACTGGTTGAGGGATTCATCTCGTACGATCAGATGAAGGATTTTCGATAAGAAAATAGATTATAGGATGTAGATTAGTACCCTGCAATACATAATTTACATATGCATATATAATACTAAAATCCCATAAGTTACGGAGGAATCTACGGAAGCTGTCAGACAAAGGTAACAATAACAGATACGCTAAGATATGAATTTATCTAAACACTGTCTATGCAATAGAGGCAGTAAGATGTGTCTAGACTTAAGGATGATAAGCATGTAATTTCCGACAAAGAATGATAAGCAAAACTTTTTGATATGCAAACACGGTCGAAGTCCAGACTCACTAATTTATCCTAACGACTATCAGTTAGACATACTAATGCAGACCTGGTTCGCTAAGACCACCGCTCTGATACCACATGAAGTGGCCCGTCCTAATCTATAAGGACGAATACAATAACTTATGATTACATCGTGAGGTACTTGAACACTATATGATACATTTTAAAAGCATTGCATTCATTTTTAAAAGACAAACTTTCATTACATCGAAAGTTGACGGCATGCATATCATTTCCTAATATATCCAACTATATTTGACTTAACAATAATCTTGATGAACTCAACGACTCGAATGCAACGTCTTTTGAAAGATGTCATGAATGACTCCAAGTAATATCTCTAAAATGAGCAAATGCACAGCGGAAGATTTCTTTCATACCTGAGAATAAACATGCTTTAAAGTGTCAATCAAAAGGTTGGTGAGTTCATTAGTTTATCATAAACAATCATTTCCATTATTTTAAGAGACCACAAGATTTTCATTCTTTCTATAAATATACTTCTCATATCAGGCATTTCGCAAACTGCATAGAGATAAAAATCATTCATATGGTGAATACCTGGTAATCGACTCTAACAAGATGCATATAGAATATCCCCATCATTCCGGGACTCCCTTCGGACATGATAAATTCGAAGTACTAAAGCATCCGGTACTTTAGATGGGGCTTGTTGGGCCCCAAAGATCTATCTTTAGGATTCGCGTCAATTAGGGTGTCTGTTCCCTAATTCTTAGATTACCAGATTAAAAAGGGGCATATTCGGTTTAATAATCCAGCCATAGAATGTAGTTTTAAGTACTTGTGTCTATTTCGTCAAATATTTATAAAGAAGCGCATGTATTCTCAGTCCAAAAAATATATATTGCAAAAGCATTTAAAAAGGGAGTAATGAAACTCACGATACTGTATTTTGTAGTAAAAATACATATGATGAAACTGAACAATGCAGGGTTGACCTCGGATTCACGAACCTATATCATGTATATATATATTAACACATTATAATATAAATCAAATGAGTTTATATATAATCTGTTATGTATTGCGATTAATATATAATTTTATTAATACTTATAATACGTTATGATACTTATCTGATATTTAATTAATATTACATCTATAATATTAGTTAAAACACAATTTTATGTGATATTAGTATATTATATATATATATATATATATATATATATATATATATATATATTTTATATATAAATATCTTTCATTTGCAAAGTTAATAATTTGTAGTAATACTAGCTTAAGGATACTAATAATGATAGTAATAATATTTGTAATGATGATCATACTATAAGTAATAATAATAATAAAAATCATGATAATATCTATACTCAAAATTTTACTAATGATTATATTAATGATAATAATAATAATAAATAAATAAAATACTACCTTAATAGGAAGAGTTTAAAAAAAATAAACAATCGGTCTGCGTCCAGGCTCGAACCCGAGACCTCTTGGTTAACCTAACCAATCCTTTACCACTCCCCCGTTCCTTTCTTTCTGATTTAATTCGAGAATTAAAGTTATTTGACTCGTTTTTTTTTTTCCGATTCTCTCTTTTTGAGGTTTTCATCATACCCAGCTTAATTAGAGTTCATATTATCATTATCATAATCATTCTTCATATCATATTATCATCATCATCTTAATTCTAATATCCAACACCATCATTTTTCTCACAATCATCAATCATAATATCAATCTTAGTATCAATATCAATATCAATATTAATCTCAATATCAATATCTATATAAATCTTAATATCAATATCATAAACTGTCGTTCATTATGATTATCATCATTTCGTTATTTCCTGTATCAACTTCAACTTCAACTTCATCACTATCAATCTATTTATCCTTATCCTAATCTTAATAACCTAATCACTATCTCCATGGTTTATACTTATAATTACCATCATCACTTTTTATTGTATTGTCTTCAACAATATACATCATTAACTCTCCAATATCTCGTATCATATATCATTGTTTCAATCGAAGAGTCTCATCAACTTCTCATCATTATCATACAGTAACAACATAATAATTCATGCGTTTACTACCACATATCAACTAATAAGGAAAGATTGATGGGCCTTTGATATGGTTAGGTTGTTTACTGGGCTCTAGTCTATGTGCAGGCAAAAAAAAAAAAGAGTTCATGAGCCCATTTGTAGCAGGCCAAAATTTAAGGTTGCTGAGCAATCGATTTGAATTCGTTAAGTGGAAATCGTGAAGATAGAATGGGTATTATTGTGGGACCAAAATTTGTAGGGATAATTTGATATGTAGAATCCAAGGTTGCTGACCCATGTTGTCCCTCTCCTACTTCTGTTTTTAATCACAAAAGCAACTATCACGTACCAATTACTCAACCTCTTTCTCTTTTATTTCTTTTCGACGCATAACATCAACAACAAAAAATATATAATGATAACAGAAACAATAGCAACTACAGTGGTTAGGAGTTTAATCGGTTGGAAATAGAAAACAACTTAGCGGCGAGCAGTGGCAGTGACTTGGGGTGTGGTTCTTGATGGTTTACGAAGAAGAAGAAAAAAAATGGAGAGAGAGAGTGGCGTTTTGTGGTGGTTATGGTGACTAACTTGGTGGTGGTTCATTAATTCAAAATAGAAATAGAAAAGAAATGGGTTTAGATGGTGGTAAAGGTGATGGTTGAAGTGGTGTCGACGGAGGTTGTACATGGTAAAGGTGGTGGTTGGTTTGGGGTTGAAGAAGGTGGTGAAGGTTGGATTGTAATCCGGTGGTCATGGTGGTGTTCGTTTGTTATTAAAACAGAAAAAATAATCAAGTAAGTGGTTGATGTTGTGATTTACGATGGTGGTGGTGGAGATTGGTGATGATCATAATGGTGTGAAGGTGGGTTGATAATGGGGTGGCGGATCATGGTGATTCAACGAAGAAGAAGGGAGAGAGAGAAGGAGAGAAGGTGGTTTAGTGGTGGTTGTAGGTGGTTCACAGTGGTGACCGGTGAGGATGATGTATTGAAGGAAATGAAACTCAACCCCAAAGCATCAACATGAGGAACGTATGTGGCTCATTAGGTGGACAATCCCATAATTGGGTCAGGCAAAAAAAAAAAAAAATGTTTAAATCTACACGCTATCTTCTTGTTTGATGATCATGATATATATAAATAATAACAGAAATATTAAAATAAGTAAAAGGTAGTAAAACGTGATACTAGCTGTATGCATTATTATTTTCCTACCGACATTTATACCCGGCTGCTAATTCGTGCTCCGTTGTTTACTCAGTGGCGAATAAAAGTGTTCAGAAAAATCTCATATTTTTAAATTAACTATATTTATTTATTTTAGTTATTATGGTATAAAATTCGATTATTAATTTATTAAATAAAAATTACATCAACTGTCCCTCTCGATTCTGGGTAAAATATAAAAAGTGTTCAAATTTAACAATTAGCTCCTAAATATATTTTTAATAAGTCTATGATTTATATAACTCATTTTTAGATCACCGTTTATTTTAAAATCACATAAGTTCGAATTAAACTTCTCTAAATAATAATCAAAACGTCCAAGAAGTATTACAATTATTAAATAATTACATTTGATATACTATATATATATATATATATATATATATATATATATATATATATATATATATATATATATATATATATTTTAATAAAAATTAAATTATAACTTATATTTATTTCTAACAATTAAGTTGTAAATCGTTTCCAATTATTATATCTTTACAAATAATATTCATATACATATATTTCATTACTTAGTATTATTTTACATATTTATTTATAACAACAATTTCATATAAAAGATTAATAACATTTATTATATAAATATATTTATTTATATATATACTTATCTATTTACAAATAGTTGTTCGTGAATCGTCGAGAATGGTCGAAGGTCAATTGAATGTATGTAACAGTTAAAAATTTTTGAGACTCAACCTAACAGACTTTTCTTATCGTGTCAAAAATATAATATCGTATCGAGAGTTTGGTTTAAAATTAGTCGAAATTTTTCGGGTCGTCACAATTTTGGAGGCATTAAACTGTTTTTTAGGGGTATTTTGACAAGCGGAGTATCCTTCTCCACCTTTTTTGTTTTGATTGATATTATCCCTAATATCTCCCTTACGATACACAGACTCCAGATTTGGGAAATCTTCAACCCTTCTTCTATAATTGATATTATCAAGCTTCTCCCTAAGATCACTTTTTTTTTTTTTTTACTTTTTTGTATCCATTATTGTTAGAATACCAAGCATTCCTTCCCTGGCCACAGTAACCGCCATTATCCCTGGTGTCAGAATAAGGGTTTAAACCAGGCCGCAATGTTGGTTCATTCCTCCTATATGGTGATTTAAAAACCCTAATCTTCTTGTCTCCAAACAATATTTCTTCCAGTGCTCTGAATAACCTATCTTCATTCACCACATCTCTAAATCGAACAAAAGCAAACTTGCAACCATTTCTCAAACGGTTCATGGCCATGTAAACGTCTCTCACCGATCCATACTTCTTAAAAACCTTCCAAAGATCTGTGACTGTCCATTCATCCGGGAAATTGTAGAACATGAACGACGTCAATTTCGTGCCAAAGATCCACTTATAATCTTTCCTAGAGTCACCGTTGTATTTCCTTCAATAATCATTCATGCCCACCGATTTGAATCTGAATCTCTCCCTTTCCTCTCGTGTTTGGAAACGCTCCCTCTCTTTATCTCTGAAATTCTCTCTCATCTCTCTTGTAGTGACCCGAACTTTTTCATGATTATATATTAATTGAAAACTATATTTGCATGATTAAATGTTTCCAACATGTTAAGCAATCAAACTTGTTAAGACTTGATTATTTGAAATGAGTTTCATGTAGACAATTGACCACCCAAGTTGACCGGCGATTCACGAACGTTAAAACTTGTAAAAACGACATGACGATATATATATATGGATATACATATAGTTAACATGAGATTATGATAAGTAAGTATCTCCATAAGTATATTAACAATGAGTTATATACATAAAAATGAGACTACTAAGTTAAGAAACTCGAAACGATATATATAACGATTATCGTTATTACAACGTCTTACTAAATACATATGTATCATATTAAGATATTGTTACACTATATTTAACATGATAAAATGATAATTATATATATCATTAAGTATGTTAACAATGAACTATATATGTAAAACAAGACTACTAACTTAAGAATTTTGAAACGAGGCATATATGTAACGATTATCGTTGTAACGATATTTTAATGTATATATATCATATTAAGATACATTCATACATCATAATATCTTGATAATGTAATAATTTAACATCTCATTAGAAATAATAAACAATAGGTTAACAACATTAAATGAGATCGTTAACTTAAAGGTTTCAAAACAACACTTACATGTAATGACTAACGATGACTTAACGACTCAGTTAAAATGTATATACATGTAGTGTATTTAGATGTATTAGTACACTTTTGAAAGACTTCAAAACACATATCAAAGTACTTCTACTTAACAAAAATGCTTACAATTGCATTCTCATTCATTTTCATCAACAATTCTACTCGTATGCAACCGTATTCGTACTCGTACAATACCCAGCTCCTAGACGTATATACTATTGGTATATACACATAATAATTCAGCTCTTAGCAGCCCTAGATATTCAACAAACATGTGGAACCAACAATTAGACAACTAGCATGACTTATGAGCAAGGAAACAAAAACAAGAACTCCTTTTAACCCCACTCACCTTCACCACTCACCACCCACTCCATTTCACTTCCAATTTTCTTCCCAATTCTCTCTCAAAACACACACACTCTTCTATGAACATCTAAGTTACTATTTTTCCAGCAAAAATCATCAAATACAAGCTTTGGTTATTATCTATAATCATCATAAAAATAATTACTCAAGAACACATCAAGAACACTTCCAAGTTTACAAGTTTACTTCCAAGTTTCCTAATCCATTCCAAGCAATCATCTAAGATCAACAAACCTTTGTTATTTACAGTAGGTTATCTTTCTAAATCAAGGTAATATTCATATTCAAGCTTTGATTCAATTTCTATAACTATAACTATCTTAATTCGAGTAATAATCTTACTTGAACTTGTTTTCGTGTCATGATTCAATTTCAAGAACTTCCAAGCCATCAAAGATCCTTTGAAGCTCAAGTTATTTTTCATCATTTCCAGTAGGTTTACCTACTAAACTTAAGGTAGTAATGATGTTCATAACATCATTCGATTCATATATATATATATATATATATAACTATCTTATTCGAAGATTTAAACTTGTAATCACTAGAACATAGTTTAGTTAATTCTAAACTTGTTCGCAAACAAAGTTAATCCTTCTAACTTGACTTTTAAAATCAACTAAACACATGTTCTATATCTATATGATATGCTAACTTAATGATTCAAAACCTGGAAACACGAAAAACACCGTAAAATCGGATATACGCCGTCGTAGTAACACCGCGGGCTGTTTTGGGTTAGTTAATTAAAAACTATGATAAAATTTGATTTAAAAGTTGTTCTTCTGGAAAAATAATTTTTCTTATGAACATGAAACTATATCCAAAAATCATGGTTAAACTCAAAGTGGAAGTATGTTTTTCAAAATGGTCATCTAGACGTCGTTCTTTCGGCTGAAATGACCACCTTTACAAAAATGACTTGTAACCTGTATTTACGACAATAAACATATACTTTTTCTGTTTATATTCATAAACTTAAGTTCAATATGAAACTATAGCAACTTGAGTCACTCAAAACGGATTTAAAACGAAGAAGTTATGGGTAAAACAAAATTGGATATTTTTACTAGTTTTAGCTACGTGAAAATTGTAACAAATCTATACTAATCATATCCTAGCTAACTTATATTGTATTATAAATATATTCTAACATATATTATGTAATCTTGAGATACCATAGACACGTATACAATGTTTTGACATATCATATCGACCCATATATATATATTATTTGGAACAACCATAGACACTCTATATGCTGTAATGATCGAGTTCGCTATACAGGGTTGAGGTTGATTCCCAAAATATATATACTTTGAGTTGTGATCTAGCCTGAGGCTTGTATACACTGGGTCGTGGATTGATCCAAGATAATTTATATTGATATATTTTTTGTACATCTAACTGTGGACAACTAGTTGTAGGTTACTAACAAAGACAGCTGACTTAATAAACTCAAATCATTAAAACGTAATAAAAAATGTTATAAATATATTTTGAACATACGTTGATACATATGTACATATTTGTTATAGGTTCTTGAATCGACCAGTGGCCAAGTCTTACTTCCCGACGAAGTAAAAATCTGTGAAAGTGAGTTATAATTCCACTTTTAAAATCTAATATTTTTGGGATGAGAATACATGCAGCTTTATAAATGTTTTACAAAATAGACACAAGTACATGAAACTACTTTCTATGGTTGAATGATCGAAGCCGAATATGCCCCTTTTGCTTGGTAACCTAAGAATTAGTAAACCAGTCTACTAATTGACGCGAATCCTAAAGATAGATCTATTAGGCCCAACAAACCCCATCCGTTGTAGTGGATGCTTTAGTACTTCGAGTTTTTATATCATGTCCGATGGATGTCCCGGAATGATGGGGATATTCTTATATGCATCTTGTTAATGTGGTTACCAGGTGTTCACCATATGAATGATTTTTATCTCTATGTATGGGATGTATATTGAAATATGAAATCTTGTGGTCTATTATTACAATTTGATAAATATATAGGTTAAACCTATAACTCACCAACATTTTTGTTGACGTTTAAAGCATGTTTATTCTCAGGTGATTATTAAGAGCTTCCGATGTTGCATGCTAATATATGGACAAGATTTGGTGTCAGCATGCTTGTATAATATTGTTAAAACTGCATTCGAGATTTATTTTGTTGTAACATATTAATATTGTAAACCAATATGTATTGGTAGTGTGTAAGTGTGATATTTTTAGATTATCATTTCTGGATAATCTAGGTGGTGCCTTTTTAACCTTGTCGATAAAATAAAGGTTATGGTTTGTTTTAAAAACGAATGCAGTCTTTGAAAAACGTCTCATATAGAGGTCCAAACCTCTCAAAGAAATCAATTAATATGGAACGTTTATAATCGATATGAACGGGACATTTCAGTTGGTATCAAAGCGTTGGTCTTAGAGAACCAGAAATTTTCATTAGTGTAAGACCCTAATCTTTATTGTACAGCAGAGTAAATAGGGTACGTGAAGTGTGGGTGACCTTGTATATTAAAACAGAGGTCAGAGGGCGAACTAAGCAGGATGCGCTCATCGCACACTTAGGGGTGCACCTGGCGCACTCCTCACTATAGCCGGGTTTTGCTTATTTTATTCAGATATTTTGATGGGTATTTTGGTAATTTCACTTGTGGACAAGTTGGAGGCCAGTAGGTCAGTTCTTGGGGTATCATTCACTCCATTTTCAACAACCTTATCTTCTTCACTTTAATTTTAGAGAGAGTGTGTGATTTCTTGTGTGAGAAAGCTTAAATCCGAGAGGAAGAAGTTGTTCTCGGGCCAAAGTGCGGGTTTTAAAGTCGTTCATCTACTCACTAGTGATGATATGCGAGGTGTATACAAAATAGTTATTATTTTTACTACGAAATACGATACAAATAACACAAGTTTCAATTATTTATTTACAGATGAGATATACCTAAACCTTGCTACAACACTATAGGCAGTGTACCTAATCGTAAAGTAGTATAGTTTTTAGTAAGTCCAGTTCGTTCCACAGGGAGATGACTTATTTCACACTATATTTTAATTAACTATATTTTGTACAAAATATATATAATTATATATAATAATATATAAAAGGGGGTTTACCGTTTAATGACCGGTTTGTCGGTTTTATATTTTAAGTCACAATTAAAACCTAATGTAAAATATAAATGACGATAATTTAAGTGCGTAAAATAAATAACAATATAATAATTATGCTTATTTAAACTTCCGTAACCATGATGTTTGACGTTTTGATTATTTATTACCCTGGGTTAATTGTCCTTTGTCCTGGATGTAATTGAAACCTATCTGGGTTTTGCCCATAATAGTTCATCGGTCATAATTATAAAATGCTTTCCAAATTTAACCTTATACCCGAAGTCAAATATTCCAACTAATTGGGGATTCGAACTGTAACAAGGTCTTAATACTTTGTTTAATGAATACACCAGGTTATCGACTGTGTGTAATCCAAGGTTTTAATACTTTGTTAACAATTACACCAATTACCCTTGAATATAATCCACCCCTGTTTTAATGAGTCCATTAACTATTAATCCATCTCCGTGTCCGGTCAAATGAACAATAATTCGTACTTATAAATATCCCGCCCATCGTATCTGATTAAGCGTATGTGGTTATATATAGATACGTCAAATCATAACCTTTATATTAAATTAACGAGGTATTGTTAATTTAATATAAAGCCCATTAATAGCCCATAGTCTAATTTCCACAAGTGTCGTTCTTTTGTCCAAACCCCAATTATGGTACAAAGCCCAATTACCCCATCTTTAATATTTAGCCCAATATCATGATTACTTCAATTTAAATAAGCAAAATAATAACTTAGTTACGAGACATTAATTTAAAAAGGAGAACATAGCTTACATTGATTATTTATCGCGTAGTTTTACATGGATAGAGCTTCGACTTCAAAACCCGTAAAATAACCTTTACATAACCCAAACTAATCTAATATAAAACTAAACTAATATATATATATATATATATATATATATATATATATATATATATATATATATATATATATATATATATATATATATATATATATATATATATATATATATATATATCTTACGGAGGGAGTAATATATTTTTTGTATATATTTCGGCCAGAATTCTGTGGCTTTTATAGACCTGACCAAACTTTTGGGGCCATGCGATCGCATGGATCCCCTTTGTTATTTCCATGTGATCGCATGGCATAGAAATCCAGCTCACATTGCCTTGGACACTAGCTTGTCGACATGATATATAAATATATATAATATATATAACATATATAATTATATATATTATATTATATTATATTATATTATATTATATTCTTGTGCATAGTAGACTTGTAATTTTTGGTCCGTTGGGTCGGGCGTTGTTAGTTGGCTCAGGTCCCGGTTCCGGATTTTCGAACGTCCTTTCGTACGATTTAATATCTTGTACTTTGCGTTTTGCAATTTGTAATTTGCACAAAAAATTATTTTCCTTAACTCCCAAAATCCGCGCAAGTCTTTTAACTCAATTTTTGGGACGCTTTTGAGTGCACTATGGCTTTAAGGACCCTTTTCCAGTTTTAGGACGCTTTTTCTTCAATTCTTTAATCTTCGTGCTTTTCGTTTCGTAACTTGTACTCTTGTCAATTTTAGACGTTTCTCATCATTAATTTGAACCACTTGAATTGTATCTTGTACATTTAAGCTTTTTTTACGTTTTTGTCTTCGAATCTTCGTTTTCGCCTTTTGTCTTTGCACTTATTTATTATAAACGAATATCACTTAGAAATAGAACAATTGAAACTGAAAACTTTACATATCGAAAGGATATTGATAATAAATATATGTTTATTTGGAGCACTATCAAATATCCCTACACTTGAACGTTGCTTGTCCTCAAGCAATACAGAATTTGAAATTAAATTACACGAATCACTTCTTTATTCTTCACACTTTATACATAAGTGATTTTGATATGGCGGTATAAACAATGGTAGTAACGATGTGGTTTACAGTCCCACATGACTATGAAAATTTAGATCCTTTAAGGAAATTGGATTTTTATGAAAACATTTGATCTTTTTGAAAATTCAATCTAGATTTTACCCTAGATAAGTTTTCCGGAATAACCCTTCACCGGTGTTTGCAAAATATTATTGTGGGTTTTGTGAGTTTCAGATTTTAAAATTTTAGCTCAAAACTTGCGGTTTTGTGTCACCCACTTGCTAACCTTGTATTAGGAAAGCAACACGTCCAGTATACTTGCTCCGTATATTACCTTTCGGCAAACTACCATCCGGTTGTAAAGGAAAGCGTTGAATAAGCAACTGTTAAGGCAATGTCTAATGACATGCATTTAATTATGGTCCAAAAACGTGTCGGATTCTAGTACTATCCTTTGTAGGAGCAATAGTAAAGTTCATCCTATAATTTTTTGGTCTGGCACAAGGTCCTGTCTTCGACCATGCTATGCAACCACCGTTCTTACGGTTGACACCCGATTTGGTTTAGGTGACCTAATGAATTTCAGGTGAATTCTTAGGATTTTACGTTCAATGGTAATGAACGCATTAAAAATGGGTTTTTAGAAAACAAATCAGTTTGTAATTTTGATCAAAGTATTTTCTCGTTCAAGCTCGAGTTTAGATATCATTGAATTCCATGAGTTTGTAATTCTCAATCTTTAAAGTCAATCTCTAGCATTGAGTAATATCAGGCTTAAAAGCTGATTTTTGATCTTTAAGGAGATTATCCTTTCTGGGGGTCTGATTCATTAGTCTTATCAAGCTAATTTGCACGGCACCTCCCCATTTTACGAGACAGATCCTCTCATGGTTAGGATAAGTCTGACCACTTGGCGACCCTGTTTGATGCTGAGGTCCGTGGATTTCCTGCTGATTTTAGAGATGACTTTTCTAGATTTTTCGTCAACCTACAGCTGGTCTGGACGAAAACTTCTTGACCTAAATCAAGAAGCGCGTGTCTTTTTCGGAAAACTTTACTTCCTTTTAATGATGGTATTGATTCATCGTGCAGATCCATCTTTCTTATAAATATATTACAGTAATTCAGGTAAAACTGATTAAATTAGTCCAAAACAAAAGCACCTGCAATAACTTTACAGAAACATGTGATAGATAGTTTTTAATTGAATAACTTGGTACATTCTCCCCACACTTGGTTTTTTATCATGCGTCTTTTTATATCTTAATAAATAAATTCAAGCGTTTTAGTTGTTTCTCAATTTATGTCCTTTCCGAGGTAACGATAATTTCGGCATTAACACCTAGTTTTATCGTTCATAAATATGTTTAAACATGATTTTGAATTCATTTAGTTGAAATTTTTTTAAAATTTTCACAAAATTTAGAAAATAAGCCAAGTATAAACCCGAGAGAATTTATAACCCTTCCCCACACTTGAAATCTATAACCATATCTTAGAATATCTTTAAGTTTTTGAAAGGAATAGGTAAAAGTATAAGGCAAATTTCTTTTTATTAGAATAATCATATTCTATGGCTAACTAAGTGGGACAAAGAGAAAAACACTACAAAAATTAATCATCTATGATATTAGTATAATAATGGAACAATTTAAGTGTATCAAATATATTAACCTAAGAATATTTATATTACTAATTTTAATATTAATAATAATACTAATTAATAATAATAATACTTGTTATTAATGGTAATAATAAGATTAGTAATAATAATCTATTACTTTATTTATATCAAATTTCTTATCTATAGATAACAATATTTATAATAATTGTATTGATGTTGATATTGAAAGAAATGACAATATTACTATAAAAATTATATTAGTAATTAATTTAGTACATTAGTATTACATGTTATTGTTTATAACTATATAACGTATATTATATAATTAATATTGAATATTAAATTCTTGTACATTTAACATATATTTATAATCATTATTTGTGTATAGCAATCATATATTACTTCAAATCATATTTCAAATTAATATTAAATATTCATATATGTATTTATTTACAAATAGTGGTTCGTGAATCGTCGAGGACAGTTAAAAGGGTAATTGATTACATAAAAATAGATTTCAAAACTTTCGAGACTCAACATTACAGATTTTTTTCTTATCTTATCGGAAACATATAAAGATTAAGTTTAAATTTGGTCAAAAATTTCCGGGTCGTCACAGTACCTACCCGTTAAAGAAATTTCGTCCCGAAATTTGAGTGTGGTAGTCATGGCTAACAATAAAAAATGTTTTCATGACGAATGTGAGTTGATGAATAGAGTTTTATCATCATCGAGTAATGTAGATAAAACAATTCGATTATTCGAAGGATACGAACGAAGCTTATCACAAAAGAGTGAAATGAATGAATGTAGATTCGTCATATCTTTTGACGTAGATAGGATTGATTTTCAAGTTCAAGAGATTTGGAGAAAATCTTCGTGATAAGATTTGATTCTTCGGTAATCAAGGGAATTAGGATCCGCTTTAAATGCGATCATCTGTTTTGATTGCTCTGTCGGATATTTTACTATAAATCCACCCCCATCATTTCCTTACAACTCACACCTTCTATTCTTTCTCCTTTAATTCGTACTTTGAATCATTTGTCAATATGCTCCATCCAGTTCTGGTTCTCGATATACTCCTAACCTTCATATCTGTCATTCTTCTTTTTCATCTACCACCGGAGGAAGTTACTTTCTTCTACCATTACCTTGGGGTTATAGTGTTTTTCATTCTCTCGTGTCTTTATATTGCTATACACATTGATATACACGGTTTGTAGTTTCTGTGTTGTTATTAGGCTTTATATTTTCTCTTATATCTTGGAGCTCTTTGCCTTTTTATTATCCTCCCGACCTCTAGTAAAGCGAGTAACGGTCCAGAATTCATAAGTATGGAATTTCGGATAAACATCATGTTCTAAATAAGAAAGAATGTATTAGCACAATTTGATTTGTCAAATTACCAGAATCACTGAGAATAGAACTATCAAGAATATATTTTCTTGATATGTTCAGAAGTTAATCAGAATGAAAGAGTTATGTAACATGATACATGATGACGTTATAATCTGTGAATCATCATGTTCTATTTAGAAACTCAGCATGACTTACTATAATATAATCACGTTGATCAAGTGTCATTATATTATAATAACTCATGCATCAGTTCCCAACATTACTTCAATAACATTCATATTTTAAGCTCAAAAGTTTACAGAATATAGAAACTAACAGTTTCTATATGATGTAACACTGATAGCACGAAGAGATTATTGATTTCAGATAAGAATAGTTATGAAAATATCTTCAGAAATATGGAGGATATTTGTAATGAAAGATAGGATAATATCTTTGAATATATAAGATCAGAGGATGATGGAAATATTATCCGCAAGGGTTTAGAGTACGGAGCAAGATATTCGCTAAAGACTTCAGCAGGCATTGAATCATTTGGATTCCTTGAAGTCAAACTTATTCTTTCTGATTTGTCCACGGCTTCCTTCATAGTTTAGCATAATCCGCTTTTCGGTACTAAATTTTCTATTGAGTGTTTCCAATATTCCATTCTTTATCATCAAACTTTCGATGGTTAAGGTCGTTTATGGTTGTCTACTATTTCTGCTGCTTCATTCAGCTTCCTCAAAATTTGAAGTATTGATTCGTAGACTGGGTGCTTCTCAGAATTTCAGAATAAAGATCATAATTCTAAGAAATAAATGTTATATGTATACATATATCTGTTAATGTAGACCTGCTGGGAGATTTCAAAATACTGATAGCAAATTCTCGGTAATTAGAATGGCAATTCTCATTATAAGATGTGAATGAGTATATGATAGAGTTTCAATGTGTATAAAGATTTTTCGGAAAGTCTAAGATCAATGGAGTTGCTGACAAGTTTACTTCTAATGTGGTGGAATATAAACAGTTCCCCGTAACGATGACGAAAGGTAAACTTATATATCAAAGTTATAATAAGCTAATCCGAGTGAAAAGTCGAAGTTGACTTATTGGAGCTGTGACAAAATTGGCTAATTTGAAAGAGAATTGCAATGTTAGTTTGGGTAATAATAACACCAAAGGAGCTAGCATAGATACGTGTTAAATGGTTACTCAGTTTCTGAGAGTTTTATAGGTGCATAACTATATGCATAAATCTTTCCTTCCGTAGATGAAGTGCGGTTGGCTCATCCTTTCGATTGAGGTGTTTTCAAGAATCATGAAGGGTTTGAACGCAGATTGTAATCGTCAAGATACAAATGAGGTTTAAGATGAAATCAAGTGGCAAACTTGAAGAATTGTTTAGTTTCATATGTTATAATCAATATTTTAATTCATTTTAATTGTCCAATGTTATTATTCCACAGTCGATAGTCCACAGTTGACAGTCCAATAATTCATATATAGTTTAATATATAATAATCGAATTAATCAATACGTATCGTGGCCCGTGTACATGTCTCAGACTCAATCACAACTCAATATATTTATATTATTATAGAATCAACCTCAACCCTGTATAGAGAACTCGATCATTACTGCATATAGAGTGTCTATGGTTATTCCAAATAATATATATATATGCGTCGATATGATATGTCAAAACCTTGTATACGTGTCCCGATATTTAAAGTGCGTAAAATAAATACAGAAATTAAATGGCGATAAATAAAATTGCGAGAATGTAAATTGCGATAATTAAATTGCGATAATTAAAATGTAACCAGTTAGCTGGGAACAATTAGCTAGGAACAGTTAGCGTGAATTCTTAACAAAATTTCTCATAGTTAATTTGTTTGTTTCTAACAAATTTTATTTTGTCAAATGTTTCCTTCATTATGCCACTTGATTTTTGATAACTCAAAATCCAAATATGAAATTGGATGAATATGGTTATTCTGTGGTGAACGGATTTGTATATCGGTGGACGTAAGTAGGATAGTAAATGACTGTTGAATCAAATTCGAAGAATGTACAATGTAACTTATTAATGTGAAATCTAAATATTCCTCGGGTATTACCTACCCGTTAAAATATTTTCAACATTAACAGTTTGTACAAAAGAATTTTTAATTACAATCTTTACGAAAATATATATACATATATATTTTCTTCAGATGTAATCTTGGATTTGATGAATTTATATGATATTAATATCATCTGATTTATCATTAGAACTAGAATACATAATCTCTAAAACATTAGAGATTACATAATCGCCAGTTAGAACGAAGATAAATGATGTAGAACGATATGTAGAACGTTGATTATACTCGAGGTAAATAATGAGATGTTGAGGCGTGTGATGTTGAAACTTGGGTTGTTGGTGATACTGGTATTGATGTTGGTGGTACTGTTGGTGCCGGTGATGTTGCTGAAGCTGGTACGTTTTGCACCATATTTTCTAGATTGATTGCTCAAGCGCGAAGCTCGTTGACTTCTTCTATTACATCGGGATGATTGTCGGTTGGAACGAGCGGATGAATAAGATCTAGAATTCAAGATTGTATATAATCATGACGAGGTACTCTGGAATTGAGAGAGAAAATGGTGTTTCAGATAGATTCGCCGGTAAGTGCTTCGGGTTCTTCACCAAGAGGTGAATTCGTTTGATGGAAGGGATTGCCTTCTTCGCGCCTCCATTGATTTAGTCGACTACGAACCCATCAGATGAATTGGGGATGGATGATTGGTTGATTCATTCTGGTGACACTGCTTTCGGAGCTTAGGTGAAAATCCATATCGGAATAGCTGTCGGAATCCGAGGAATTCGAACTGGTTGAGGGATTCATCTCGTACGATCAGATGAAGGATTTTCGATAAGAAATAGATTATAGGATGTAGATTAGTACACTGCAATACAAAATTTACATATGCATATATAATACTAAAATCCCATAAGTTATGGAGGAATCTACGGAAGCTGTCAGGCAAAGTCTATAGTAACAGATATGCTAAGATATGAATTAGCAGATATGCTAAGATACGTATTTTGTCTATACACTATTCATGCAATTAATGCAGTAAGATGTGTCTAGACTAGGAATGATAAGCAGGTAATTTCCTAAGGATGATAAGCAGATGATTTCCGACTAGAAATGATAAGCAAAACTTTTGACATGCAGACACGGTCGAAGTCCAGACTCACTAATGCATCCTATCGACTTATCAGTTAGACACACTAATGCAGACCTAGTTTTCTAAGACCACCGCTCTGATACCAACTGAAAGGACCCGTCCTAATCCATCCGAACGAATACATTACATTTGGTTACATCGCGAGGTACTTGACCTCTATATGATACATTTTACAAACATTGCATTCGTTTTTTAAAGACAAACTTTCATTACATCAAAAGTGGACGACATGCATACCATACCCTAACATATCCACTATAATTGACTTAGTAATAATCTTGATGAACTCAACTACTCGAATGCAACGTCTTTTGAAATATGTCATGAATGGCTCCAAGTAATATCTCTAAAATGAGCAAATGCACATTAGAAGATTTCTTTCATACCTGAGAATAAACATGCTTTAAAGTGTCAACCAAAAGGTTGGTGAGTTCATTAGTTTAACATAAATAATTATTTCTATCATTTTAATAGACCACAAGATTTGCATTTCTCATAAATATATGTCCCATGCATAGAGACACAAATATCATTCATATGGATCGAACACCTGGTAACCGACATTCACAATATGCATATAAGAATATCCCCATCATTCCGGGATCCTCCTTCGGACATGATATTAATTTCAAAGTACTAAAGCATCCGGTACTTTGGATGGGGCTTGTTGGGCCCGATAGATCTATCTTTAGAGTTCGCGTCAATTAGGGTGTCTGTTCCCTAATTCTTAGATTACCAGACTTAATAAAAAGGGGCATATTCGGTTTAATAATCCAACCATAGAATGTAGTTTCACGTACTTGTGTCTATTTCGTAAAACAGTTATAAAAGCAGCGCATGTATTCTCAGCCCAAAATATAAATAAAAAGGGAATAATGAAACTCACCTAATGTATTTTGTAGTAAAAATACATATGACTATATTGAACAACTGAACAATGCAAGGTTGACCTCGGATTCACGAACCTATACCAATTATTTATGTCAATTAATGTCATGAAACTATTAAAACAATTATTATTTAATATTTTTAGTTTAGCAATATTTTTGTGATTTTAAATGTTATATATTGATATATTTATACTTTTATATATGTTATATAATTAATTTTTTTATCAATTTTATATATACCTAAGTATTATATTTAGATCATACATTAAATTATCTTAATAAGTTATTATTAGAGTAAATATTCTTTAAAATAGTTTAATAACTAATTTATAATTGTTATATACTTATAATATATATGTTCTTTATTTTAATATCTTAGTATTATTATTATAATAGTGTTTAATTTTTGTTGCATAATGTATTAAATAATTATGTTAATATTTTCAATTTATTTTATATCAGGATTTTAAATGTATTTTATAATATAACTTATATGAATATATTTATGTGATATATATATATATATATATATATATATATATATATATATATATATATATATATATATATATATATATATATATATATATAAGTATTTATATATAAATTTTAATATTATTATGTGTAAATCTAATATGAACACATTAAAATATATTAATATGTGAGGTTAATATAATTATAATATTATGTGTAATAAATACATTCTTATATCAATAATACTTATTTAATAATAATGATAATAATAATAATGATAATAATAATAATAATAATAATAATAATAATAATAATAATAATAATAATAATAATAATAATAATAATAATAATAATATTAAAGTTACGCATTTTGTTGGCATATGTCCTAAATCGGATCTAGGGTTAGCAGATACGCAGAGAGAAAACAATTCCATCATCGTCCCTTCAATCCACGAGTATCTTCATCATTTTGATTCATCATCATCATCGTTCGTTCGTTCAAGGTCTTTCACAGAAATTGAAGACAAATCTTAGGTACGTTCCTTCAATTTGTTTTAATCAGCTAAACACCGAATTAAAATACTAAAAATATTTCGGTTCTTTGACTCACTTGAAATTTCGTTAGTCGATTAAAAGAGGTTTAATTTATTATTCACTGTATGTACGAATTGATTGAGTGTTTGATTAAAACAGAAAAATCAAGTAAACCGATGGTGTTTGGTTAATATAACAGCAACAACAGATGATCATAAAGGAGATGATTCGATCTCTGTAATAGATATTAGAACCATTCCAGCAACAGCAACGAATGGTTTTGTGTTGCAGGTAAAATTAGGGTTTTTAATTTTATACAATTTGAATTAAATAGTGTAAAGATATGAGTTTCTATATATATTTGTTCATAATTTATACAGAGTATTTTGCTTTATGATTAACTGGTGATATATATATATATATATATATATATATATATATATTCTGTATATATTACTTGTATTCATAAATTTATAGTTTGTAATTTAATTCCTTTATAATTGATAATTTGCCCTGTTAAGTTCTTGGTTTTAGTATCTTTAAAGTTACAATGATATTTAAGAAATTCAGATAAATAAATGATCACACATATAGATTTAACATTATACCAGCTTTCTCCGGGTCTCCACTTTTGCACAGAACATTACCAATGATAGGATTGTACTTGTGTTCTATTGTCATGTATTCCTTTGATTGATTTTGAATATTCTTGACCTGGGTTTTATGGTTGTGGGTAGTGGTAATTAGATGGGTTCTTATGAATGAAACAGAAAACAAATTTGAAAACGGGTTGGTAATGGGTAATGGCAATTCTGTGGTTGTTCATAGTAGCAGTAGGTTATCACAATGATTTCAAAACTAATAAGTAGTCGTGCAGCAGGTCTGATGTCAGACAGATGAGCAGCAATAGAATCAGTTGTTTAATTACAACTAACAGCAGTACCACAGTAGATATCAACTAACAGGAACATGACAGCAGTTATCGAAAACAAGCTGTAACTATGGTGGTGTTTTTGGGGCTGTTGTGGTCCAAAACAGGAACAAGGTGACAGTCATAGTTTGTAGCAGCTTGTGATGGTCTCTCAGGTTAGTTTTGAATTTAACCGAGTATGATGCAATGATCTTGAAGTAATAAACTATATATGTGTTGTTCAATATTATTGGTGTGTTAAGGTTGGTTGAACGAGACAAGAAGCAGAAGATGGAAGTGAAAGAGATGAAGGTTGTGTGCCAGTTTGATGATGGTGATAGACAGTGGAGATGGAGGTTGCAGGAGGTGATCATTGGTGAGGTTCGAGTTGGACTGTAAGCCAATAGAAACGAGTGGTAACAGTAACTAGTTTGATGATTGTTCAGTCTGCATTTGAACATAAATAGAATAGCAGCCGTATGTGTCGAGTTGTGTGGTGGTAGGGGGTGTGGTTTACGGCTGAAACAGTCCCAAAGCAAAATGGCAGCAATAACAATGAACAATAGCAGTTGCTCGTTGCTCATGTATTGTTTAGTAGTGATGGATGTGTTAAGTCTCGTATGTATATATGTAAGATATATAAAGAATATGTTCTGCTTAGTCATGTATGTATATATTATATGTATATAAAGTTAGTGGAGTAGGTTGAAAACCGAAATAGAAATCATAGTAAGAATCTAATGGTACAAGTTTGTGTGGTTATGTGGAAACATGATGCTGATGTTTGAGGTTGATGTTTTTGGTTTGGTTAAGTGGGTGACATATTTCATAGATAAAAGTATTACTATGTACGTGAGCTAACAAGAAAAATCTATAACCATATCTTAGAATATCTTTAAGTTTTTGAAAGGAATAGGTAAAAGTATAAGGCAAATTTCTTTTTATTAGAATAATCATATTCTATGGCTAACTAAGTGGGACAAAGAGAAAAACACTACAAAAATTAATCATCTATGATATTAGTATAATAATGGAACAATTTAAGTGTATCAAATATATTAACCTAAGAATATTTATATTACTGATTTTAATATTAATAATAATACTAATTAATAATAATAATACTTGTTATTAATGTTAATAATAAGATTAGTAATAATAATCTATTACTTTATTTATATCAAATTTCTTATCTATAGATAACAATATTTATAATAATTGTATTGATGTTGATATTGAAAGAAATGACAATATTACTATAACAATTATATTAGTAATTACTTTAGTACATTAGTATTACATGTTATTGTTTATAACTATATAACGTATATTATATAATTAATATTGAATATTAAATTCTTGTACATTTAACATATATTTATAATCATTATTTGTGTATAGCAATCATATATTACTTCAAATCATATTTCAAATTAATATTAAATATTCATATATGTATTTATTTACAAATAGTGGTTCGTGAATCGTCGAGGACAGTTAAAAGGGTAATTGATTACATAAAAATAGATTTCAAAACTTTCGAGACTCAACATTACAGATTTTTTTTCTTATCTTATCGGAAACATATAAAGATTAAGTTTAAATTTGGTCAAAAATTTCCGGGTCGTCACAGTACCTACCCGTTAAAGAAATTTCGTCCCGAAATTTGAGTGTGGTAGGCATGGCTAACAATAAAAAATGTTTTCATGACGAATGTGAGTTGATGAATAGAGTTTTATCATCATCGAGTAATGTAGATAAAACAATTCGATTATTCGAAGGATACGAACGAAGCTTATCACAAAAGAGTGAAATGAATGAATGTAGATTCGTCATATCTTTTGACGTAGATAGGATTGATTTTCAAGTTCAAGAGATTTGGAGAAAATCTTCGTGATAAGATTTGATTCTTCGGTAATCAAGGGAATTAGGATCCGCTTTAAATGCGATCATCTGTTTTGATTGCTCTGTCGGATATTTTACTATAAATCCACCCCCGTCGTTTCCTTACAACTCACACCTTCTATTCTTTCTCCTTTAATTCGTACTTTGAATCATTTATCAATATGCTCCATCCAGTTTTGGTTCTCGATATACTCCTAACCTTCATATCTGTCATTCTTCTTTCTCATCTACCACCGGAGGAAGTTACTTTCTTCTACCATTACCTTGGGGTTATAGTGTTTTTCATTCTCCCGTGTCTTTATATTGTTATACGCATTGATATACACGGTTTGTAGTTTCTGTGTTGTTATTAGGCTTTATATTTTCTCTTATATCTTGGAGCTCTTTGCCTTTTTATTATCCTCCCGACCTCTAGTAAAGCAAGTAACGGTCCAGAATTCATAAGTATGGAATTTCGGATAAACATCATGTTCTAAATAAGAAAGAATGTATTAGCACAATTTGATTTGTCAAATTACCAGAATCACTGAGAATAGAACTATCAAGAATATATTTTCTTGATATGTTCAGAAGTTAATCAGAATGAAAGAGTTATGTAACATGACACATGATGACGTTATAATCTGTGAATCATCATGTTCTATTTAGAAACTCAGCATGACTTACTGTAATATAATCACGTTGATCAAGTGTCATTATATTATAATAACTCATGCATCAGTTCCCAACATTACTTCAATAACATTCATATTTTAAGCTCGAAAGTTTACAGAATATAGTAACTAACAGTTTCTATATGATGTAACACTGATAGCACGAAGAGATTATTGATTTCAGATAAGAATAGTTATGAAAATATCTTCAGAAATATGGAGGATATTTGTAATGAAAGATACGATAATATCTTTGAATATCTAAGATCAGAGGATGATGGAACTATTATCCGCAAGGGTTTAGAGTACGGAGCAAGATATTCGCTAAAGACTTCAGCAGGCATTGAATCATTTGGATTCCTTGAAGTCAAATTTATTCTTTGTGATTTGTCCACGGCTTCATTCATAGTTTAGCATAATCCGCTTTTCGGTTCTAAATTTTCTATTGAGTGTTTCCAATACTACATTCTTTATCATCAAACTTTCGATGGTTAAGGTCGTTTATGGTTGTCTACTATTTCTGCTGCTTCATTCAGCTTCCTCAAAATTTGAAGTATTGATTCGTAGACTGGGTGCTTCTCAGAATTTCAGAATAAAGATCATAATTCTAAGAAATAAATGTTATATGTATACATATATCTGTTAATGTAGACCTGCTGCGAGATTTCAAAATACTGATAGCAAATTCTCGGTAATTAGAATGGCAATTCTCGTTATAAGATGTGAATGAGTATATGATAGAGTTTCAATGTGTATAAAGATTTTTCGGAAAGTCTAAGATCAATGGAGTTGCTGACAAGTTTACTTCTAATGTGGTGGAATATAAACAGTTCCCCGTAACGATGATGAAAGGTAAACTTATATATCAAAGTTATAATAAGCTAATCCAAGTGAAAAGTCGAAGTTGACTTATTGGAGCTGTGACAAAATTGGCTAATTTGAAAGAGAATTGCAATGTTAGTTTGGGTAATAATAACACCAAAGGAGCTAGCATAGATACGTGTTAAATGGTTACTCAGTTTCTGAGAGTTTAATAGGTGCATAACTATATGCATAAATCTTTCCTTCCGTAGATAAAGTGCGGTTGGTTCATCCTTTCGATTGAGGTATTTTCAAGAATCATGAAGGGTTTGAACGCAGATTGTAATCGTCAAGATACAAATGAGGTTTAAGATGAAATCAAGTGGCAAACTTGAAGAATTGTTTAGTTTCATATGTTATAATCAATATTTTAATTCATTTTAATTGTCCAATGTTATTATTCCACAGTCGATAGTCCACAGTTGACAGTCCAATAATTCATATATAGTTTAATATATAATAATCGAATTAATCAATACGTATCGTGGCCCGTGTACATGTCTCAGACTCGATCACAACTCAATATATATATATTATTATAGAATCAACCTCAACCCTGTATAAAGAACTCGATCATTACTGCATATAGAGTGTCTATGGTTATTCCAAATAATATATATATATGCGTCGATATGATATGTCAAAACCTTGTATACGTGTCCCGATATTTAAAGTGCGTAAAATAAATACAGAAATTAAATGGCGATAAATAAAATTGCGAGAATGTAAATTGCGATAATTAAATTGTGATAATTAAAATGTAACCAGTTAGCTGGGAACAATTAGCTAGGAACAGTTAGCGTGAATTCTTAACAAAATTTCTCATAGTTAATTTGTTTGTTTCTAACAAATTTTATTTTGTCAAATGTTTCCTTCATTATGCCACTTGATTTTTGATAACTCAAAATCCAAATATGAAATTGGATGAATATGGTTATTCTGTGGTGAACGGATTTGTATATCGGTGGACGTAAGTAGGATAGTAAATGACTGTTGAATCAAATTCGAAGAATGTACAATGTAACTTATTAATGTGAAATCTAAATATTCCTCGGGTATTACCTACCCGTTAAAATATTTTCAACATTAACAGTTTGTACAAAAGAATTTTTAATTACAATCTTTACGAAAATATATATACATATATATTTTCTTCAGATGTAATCTTGGATTTGATGAATTTATATGATATTAATATCATCTGATTTATCGTTAGAACTAGAATACA
Organism: Rutidosis leptorrhynchoides; assembly: GCF_046630445.1. Lineage (NCBI taxonomy): Eukaryota > Viridiplantae > Streptophyta > Magnoliopsida > Asterales > Asteraceae > Rutidosis > Rutidosis leptorrhynchoides. The sequence continues at coordinate 277,213,722 of NC_092342.1, forward strand.
TAATCTCTAAAACATTAGAGATTACATAATCGCCAGTTAGAACGAAGATAAATGATGTAGAACGATATGTAGAACGTTGATTATACTCGAGGTAAATAATGAGATGTTGAGGCATGTGATGTTGAAACTTGGGTTGTTGGTGATACTGGTATTGATGTTGGTGGTACTGTTGGTGCCGGTGATGTTGCTGAAGCTGGTACGTTTTGCACCATATTTTCTAGATTGATTGCTCAAGCGCGAAGCTCGTTGACTTCTTCTATTACACTGGGATGATTGTCGGTTGGAACGAGCGGATGAATAAGATCTAGAATTCAATATTGTATATAATAATGACGACGTACTCTGGAATTGAGAGAGAAAATGGTGTTTCAGATAGATTCGCCGGTAAGTGCTTCGGGTTCTTCACCAAGAGGTGAATTCGGTTGATGGAAGGGATTGCCTTCTTCGCGCCTCCATTGATTTAGTCGACTACGAACCCATCAGATGAATTGGGGATGGATGATTGGTTGATTCATTCTGGTGACACTGCTTTCGGAGCTTAGGTGAAAATCCATATCGGAATAGCTGTCGGAATCCGAGGAATTCGAACTGGTTGAGGGATTCATCTCGTACGATCAGATGAAGGATTTTCAATAAGAAATAGATTATAGGATGTAGATTAGTACACTGCAATACAAAATTTACATATGCATATATAATACTAAAATCCCATAAGTTATGGAGGAATCTACGGAAGCTGTCAGGCAAAGTCTATAGTAACAGATATGCTATGATATGAATTAGCAGATATGCTAAGATACGTATTTTGTCTATACACTATTCATGCAATTAATGCAGTAAGATGTGTCTAGACTAGGAATGATAAGCAGGTAATTTCCTAAGGATGATAAGCAGATGATTTTCGACTAGAAATGATAAGCAAAACTTTTGACATGCAGACACGGTCGAAGTCCAGACTCACTAATGCATCCTATCGACTTATCAGTTAGATACACTAATGCAGACCTGGTTCGCTAAGACCACCGCTCTGATACCAACTGAAAGGACCCGTCCTAATCCATCCGGACGAATACATTACATTTGGTTACATCGCGAGGTACTTGACCTCTATATGATACATTTTACAAACATTGCATTCGTTTTTAAAAGACAAACTTTCATTACATCAAAAGTGGACGGCATGCATACCATACCCTAACATATCCACTATAATTGACTTAGTAATAATCTTGATGAACTCAACTACTCGAATACAATGTCTTTTGAAATATGTCATGAATGGCTCCAAGTAATATCTCTAAAATGAGCAAATGCACATCAGAAGATTTCTTTCATATATGAGAATAAACATGCTTTAAAGTGTCAACCAAAAGGTTGGTAAGTTCATTAGTTTAACATAAATAAGTATTTCTATCATTTTAATAGACCACAAGATTTGCATTTCTCATAAATATACGTCTCATGCATAGAGACACAAATATCATTCATATGGATCGAACACCTGGTAACCGACATTCACAATATGCATATAAGAATATCTCCATCATTCCGGGATCCTCCTTCGGACATGATATTAATTTCGAAGTACTAAAGCATCCGGTACTTTGGATGGGGCTTGTTAGGCTCGATAGATCTATCTTTAGAGTTCGCGTCAATTAGAGTGTCTGTTCCCTAATTCTTAGATTACCAGACTTAATAAAAAGGGGCATGTTCGGTTTAATAATCCAACCATAGAATGTAGTTTCACGTACTTGTGTCTATTTCGTAAAACAGTTATAAAAGCAGCGCATGTATTCTCAGCCCAAAAATATAAATAAAAAGGGAATAATGAAACTTACCTAATGTATTTTGTAGTAAAAATACATATGACTATATTGAACAACTGAACAATGCAAGGTTGACCTCGGATTCACGAACCTATACCAATTATTTATGTCAATTAATGTCATGAAACTATTAAAACAATTATTATTTAATATTTTTAGTTTAGCAATATTTTTGTGATTTTAAATGTTATATATTGATATATTTATACTTTTATATATGTCATATAATTATTTTTTTTTATCAATTTTATATATACCTAAGTATTATATTTAGATCATACATTAAATTATCTTAATAAGTTATTATTAGAGTAAATATTCTTTAAAATAGTTTAATAACTAATTTATAATTGTTATATACTTATAATATATATGTTCTTTATTTTAATATCTTAGTATTATTATAATAGTGTTTAATTTTTGTTGCATAATGTATTAAATAATTATGTTAATATTTTCAATTTATTTTATATCAGGATTTTAAATGTATTTTATAAGATAACTTATATGAATATATTTATGTGATATATATATATATATATATATATATATATATATATATATATATATATATATATATATATATATATATATATATATATATATATATATATATATATAAGTATTTATATATAAATTTTAATATTATTATGTGTAAATCTAATATGAACACATTAAAATATTTTAATATGTGAGGTTAATATAATTATAATATTATGTGTAATAAATACATTCTTATATCAATAATACTTATTTAATAATAATGATAATAATAATAATAATAATAATAATAATAATAATAATAATAATAATAATAATAATAATAATAATAATAATAATAATAATAATAATAAAGTTATGCATTTTGTTGGCATATGTCCTAAATCGGATCTAGGGTTAGCAGATACGCAGAGAGAAAACAATTCCATCATCGTCCCTTCAATCCATGAGTATCTTCATCATTTTGATTCATCATCATCATCGTTCGTTCGTTCAAGGTCTTTCACAGAAATTGAAGACAAATCTTAGGTACGTTCCTTCAATTTGTTTTAATCAGCTAAACACCGAATTAAAATACTAAAAAGATTTCGGTTCTTTGACTCACTTGAAATTTCGTTAGTCGATTAAAAGAGGTTTAATTTATTATTCAATGTATGTACGAATTGATTGAGTGTTTGATTAAAACAGAAAAATCAAGTAAACCGATGGTGTTTGGTTAATATAACAGCAACAACAGATGATCACAAAGGAGATGATTCGATCTCTGTAATAGATATTAGAACCATTCCAGTAACAGCAACGAATGGTTTTGTGTTGCAGGTAAAATTAGGGTTTTTAATTTTATACAATTCGAATTAAATAGTGTAAAGATATGAGTTTCTATATATATTTATTCATAATTTATACAGAGTATTTTGCTTTATGATTAACTGGTGATATATATATATATATATATATATATATATATATATATATATATATATATATATATATATATATATATATATATATATATATATATATATATATATATATATATATATATATATATATATATATTATTCTGTGTATATTACTTGTATTCATAAATTTATAGTTTGTAATTTAATTCCTTTGCAATTGATAATTTGCCCTGTTAAGTTCTTGGTTTTAGTATCTTTAAAGTTACAATGATATTTAAGAAATTCAGATAAATAAATGATCACACATATAGATTTAACATTATACCAGCTTTCTCCGGGTCTCCACTTTTGCACAGAACATTACCAATGATAGGATTGTACTTGTGTTCTATTGTCATGTATTCCTTTGATTGATTTTGAATATTCTTGACCTGGGTTTTATGGTTGTGGGTAGTGGTAATTAGATGGGTTTTTATGAATGAAACAGAAAAAAAATTGAAAACGGGTTGGTAATGGGTAATGGCAATTCTGTGGTTGTTCATAGTAGCAGTAGGTTATCACAATGATTTCAAAACTAACAAGTAGTCGTGCAGCAGGTCTGATGTCAGACAGATGAGCAGCAATAGAATCAGTTGTTTAATTACAACTAACAGCAGTACCACAGTAGATATCAACTAACAGGAACATGACAGCAGTTATCGAAAACAAGCTGTAACTATGGTGGTGTTTTTGGGGCTGTTGTGGTCCAAAACAGGAACAAGGTGACAGTCATAGTTTGTAGCAGCTTGTGATGGTCTCTCAGGTTAGTTTTGAATTTAACCGAGTATGATGCAATGATCTTGAAGTAATAAACTATATATGTGTTGTTCTATATTATTGGTGTGTTAAGGTTGGTTGAACGAGACAAGAAGCAGAAGATGGAAGTGAGAGAGATGAAGGTTGTGTGCCGGTTTGATGATGGTGATAGACAGTGGAGATGGAGGTTGCAGGAGGTGATCATTGGTGAGGTTCGAGTTGGACTGTAAGCCAACAGAAACGAGTGGTAACAGTAACTAGTTTGATGATTGTTCAGTCTGCATTTGAACATAAATAGAATAGCAGCTGTATGTGTCGAGTTGTGTGGTGGTAGGGGGTGTGGTTTACGGCTGAAACAGTCCCAAAGCGAAATGGCAGCAATAACAATGAACAATAGCAGTTGCTCGTTGCTCATGTATTGTTTAGTGGTGATGGATGTGTTAAGTCTCGTATGTATATATGTAAGATATATAAAGAATATGTTCTGCTTAGTCATGTATGTATATATTATATGTATATAAAGTTAGTGGAGTAGGTTGAAAACCGAAATAGAAATCATAGTAAGAATCTAATGGTACAAGTTTGTGTGGTTATGTGGAAACATGATGCTGATGTTTGAGGTTGATGTTTTTGGTTTGGTTAAGTGGGTGACATCTTTCATAGATAAAAGTATTACTATGTACGTGAGCTAACAAGAAAAATCTATAACCATATCTTAGAATATCTTTAAGTTTTTGAAAGGAATAGGTAAAAGTATAAGGCAAATTTCTTTTTATTAGAATAATCATATTCTATGGCTAACTAAGTGGGACAAAGAGAAAAACACTACAAAAATTAATCATCTATGATATTAGTATAATAATGGAACAATTTAAGTGTATCAAATATATTAACCTAAGAATATTTATATTACTGATTTTAATATTAATAATAATACTAATTAATAATAATAATACTTGTTATTAATGGTAATAATAAGATTAGTAATAATAATCTATTACTTTATTTATATCAAATTTCTTATCTATAGATAACAATATTTATAATAATTGTATTGATGTTGATATTGAAAGAAATGACAATATTACTATAACAATTATATTAGTAATTAATTTAGTACATTAGTATTACATGTTATTGTTTATAACTATATAACGTATATTATATAATTAATATTGAATATTAAATTCTTGTACATTTAACATATATTTATAATCATTATTTGTGTATAGCAATCATATATTACTTCAAATCATATTTCAAATTAATATTAAATATTCATATATGTATTTATTTACAAATAGTGGTTCGTGAATCGTCGAGGATAGTTAAAAGGGTAATTGATTACATAAAAATAGATTTCAAAACTTTCGAGACTCAACATTACAGATTTTTTTCTTATCTTATCGGAAACATATAAAGATTAAGTTTAAATTTGGTTGAAAATTTTCGGGTCGTCACATTTTTATTGACGAGTTATGCACTAACCCGAACCCCTAATTTAACGTTAAGTGGGGTTAGACTTCCCCATACTTAGCTGATGACATGTGAAGTCGGTAGAATAAGTTCCATGAATTAAAATAGTGAGCCAGTTATTTACATCTCGGGTGGTATAAAATATATCAATGGGTTTAAAGTTTAGACTCACCCGATCGTCACTACTTAATTCTTTTTTAAGTGTAGCTTTTAGTAAATGGATTTGTCTCTTTTCTGGTTCTCGGTCAAATGGATCGATATACACCGACATACATATTATAGGGTGGATAATTCCTAACATTTCCTTCCTTTTATTCTCAGGATCAAAGTTTTCACCTCTATTACCCAATTGGGTGAAATCCTAGGTGTCATTATCTATTACAGCTCGTAGTTCATCTTCGGTAGATGACTCGTCTATTGAGAATATTGGGTTAGAAGGTTGTGGCTGGATTGAAGCAAATTCTTCTTCATTAACGGTCCTTATCGGTTCCTCTACTTTGGTCTCGGGGGTAAAATTTTCAACGTTATCGTTTTCCCAAGAGTACCAATTTGTCACCCTTACTTCTTCTTCATCCATTGATGGATCGATGATTTCGTCGGTAGAGGCTAATGTGTCGATATGTTGTGAAATTGGTAAGATTGAATAAAAAGTATCATCGGGATAGTAGGTGATTTCGGAGCTCTCGAATTCATCAAAATTCAATGATATGAGATTTTCTTGCACACTACTCCTCAGATCAACAGGTGTGTAATCTGATAGAGTTTCAGCTTGCCAATTTACAAACTCTCTCATTTGTTCATTTTGAGCATCAAGTTCTTCGAGTTTGATTTTCATATAATCTAAAGAATTTTCAGACACATAATTTTCCTCGTCTTCTGGTTGTTGAGTTTGGATGTATTATTGGGAATAATCCCAATTAGAATTGTATTCCTCATAATCATTCCATTCAGGTTCCATGGGTGCATAATTTTCCACAGGAACGTAATAATAACATTCCCATGTTGAGTGATAATCTCCACAGATTTCACAACCAGTTATTGTTTCGTCATTCGTGATCCAAGATTGACCGAACGAATTGTCATCAACACCCGTTTGAGAGTATTGATTAAATTGATTTCGGATGTCATAAAGAGTTTCCAAAATATTCTCGAGATTTTCCATAATGCGCTTATTACCAAATTTTAGCTACAATGTGGTGCATTTACTAATTATCCTATTAGTTATAAAACTAAAAATTATATAAGTTATCAAATTAATAGACTTTTCTGATTTTGCCCACGTTTCGAATAGCCAATAGATGCAGCAGAGAGCCAGAACTCTTTAAATCGGAAGCTCACAACTCAGCCACTAACAAATCCAACTATTACTACGAACCAGAAAATTTGGATGTCTATCAATTTAACCGCTTAAAATAATTTTTGGTTTTTGAAATTTTAGAGAAAAAATAGAAAATTCTATGTCCTAAAAACTAGATCGTCGAGAAATAAGAAAGAAAAAGATCGCGTCGGAAAACGTCTAAAAATAAAAGGTCGAAAAATAATAAAAAGAACGTAGCGCGTCGAAACTTAAAAGTCTAAAACTAAGAATTAAAGGTTGCGTCTAAAGGTATTAAAGCTTAAAAGAAATTCTATATCCAAAACGGCAATTACTTAAAAAGGTACTAAAATATTAAAACGGCGTCGCAAAATTCTAAAGCACCTAAATCTTAGTCTAAAGAAAAAGCACTTAAGGGATTTTACGGCAAAGCCTAAAAATCTAGAAATATAAAATAAGCTACGGCAAAATACTAGTCTTAAAACTAATTACGAACGATAAAGATACAAATATTACGAATAAACGATAAAAATACAAATTATAATTAAAATGATAAAAATACAAATTTTATAAAAATATTATTTTTATATTATTATTATATAAAAATATTAATCTATATATTTAATAATAATAAATAAACTTAAAATTACAAATTAAATATCAAAACAAACTTAAACTAATTAATATTATAATTAAACCCTAATTTAATTAATAATAAAATTATAAACCCTAACTGCATTTAATGCTCGAGTCAGACCTGTCAGGGCAGGCCATGCGATCGCATGATGTTGAGGCTTCTGGATCATGCGATCGCATGGGCCTGTAAGTCCAGGTTTTTTTTTAATAACTTTATATTGTTTTTCTAAAAATATATATAAATATATTTATACAAAAATAAATTAAAAATATTGCGTTTCGCCGAGTCCCCGGCAGCGGCGCCAAAAACTTGATGATATGCGAGGTGTATACGAAATAGTTATTATTTTTACTACGAAATACGATACAAATAACACAAGTTTTAATTATTTATTTACAGATGGGATATACCTAAACCTTGCTACAACACTATAGGCAGTGTACCTAATCGTAAATTAGTAGAGTTTTTAGTAAGTCCGGTTCGTTCCACAGGAAGATGGCTTATTTCACACTATATTTTAATTAACTATATTTGTACAAAATATATATAATTATATATAATAATATATAAAAGGGGGTTTACCGTTTAATGACCGGTTTGTCGATTTTATATTTTAAGTCACAATTAAAACCTTATGCAAAATATAAATGACGATAATTTAAGTGCGTAAAATAAATAACAATATAATAATTATGCTTATTTAAACTTCCGTAACCATGATGTTTGACGTTTTGATTATTTATTACCCTGGGTTAATTATCCTTTGTCCTGGATGTAATTGAAACCTATCTGGGTTTTGCCCATAATATTTCATCGGTCATAATTATAAAATGCTCGGCAAATTTAACCTTATACCCGAAGTCAAATATTCCAACTAATTGGGGATTCGAACTGTAACAAGGTCTTAATACTTTGTTTAATGAATACACCAGGTTATCGACTGTGTGTAATCCAAAGTTTTAATACTTTGTTAACAATTACACTAATTACCCTTGAATGTAATCCACCCCTGTTTTAATGAGTCCATTAACTATTAATCCATCCCCGTGTCCGGTCAAATGAACAATAATTCGTACTTATAAATATCCCGCCCATCGTGTCCGATTAAGCGTATGTGGTTATATATAGATACGTCAAATCATAACCTTTATATTAAATTAACGAGGTATCGTTAATTTAATATAAAGCCCATTAATAGCCCATAGTCTAATTTCCACAAGTGTCGTTCTTTTGTCCAAACCCCAATTATGGTACAAAGCCCAATTACCCCATCTTTAATATTTAGCCCAATATCATGATTACTTCAATTTAAATAAGCATAATAATAACTTAGTTACGAGACATTAATTTAAAAAGGAGAACATAGCTTACATTGATTATTTATCGCGTAGTTTTACATGGATAGAGCTTCGACTTCAAAACCCGTAAAATAACCTTTACATAACCCAAACTAATCTAATATAAAACTAAACTAATATTATATATATATATATATATATATATATATATATATATATATATATATATATATATATATATATATATCTTACAGAGGGAGTAATATATTTTTTGTATATATTTCGGCCAGAATTCTATGGCTTTTATAGACCTGACCAAACTTTTGGGGTCATGCGATCGCATGGCTCCCTTTTGTTATTTCCTTGCGATCGCATGGCATAGAAATCCAGCTCACATTGCCTTGGACACTAGCTTGTCAACATGATATATAAATATATATAATATATATATAATTTATGTAATTATATATATATATTATATTATATTCTTGTGCATAGTAGACTTGTAATTTTTGGTCCGTGAAGTCGGGCGTTGATAGTTGGCTCAGGTCCCGGTTCCGGATTTTCGAACGTCCTTTCGTACGATTTAATATCTTATACTTTGCGTTTTGCAATTTGTAATTTGTACAAAAAATTATTTTCCTTAACTCCTAAAATTCGCGCAAGTCTTTTAACTCAATTTTTGGGACGCTTTTGAGTGCACTATGGCTTTAATGACCCTTTTCCAGTTTTAGGACGCTTTTTCTTCAATTCTTTAATCTTCGTGCTTTTCGTTTCGTAACTTGTACTCTTGTCAATTTTAGACGTTTCTCATCATTAATTTGAACCACTTGAATTGTATCTTGTACATTTGAGCTTTTTGGCCGTTTTTGTCTTCGAATCTTCGTTTTCGCCTTTTGTCTTTGCACTTATTTATTATAAACGAATATCACTTGGAAATAGAACAATTGCAATTGAAAACTTTACATATCGAAAGATATTGATAATAAATATATGTTTATTTGGAGCACTATCAACTAGCTACGTTGTGGTTGTAGTGGTAAGCTCTAATCTTGATTTCCTTGTTTTAAATTGTGTAAGGGTTAGAGTTTGGGATAGTGATGAACATAAAACCTATATTTGATGATTTTGGGTGTTATTGGGGAAGATTGAGTCATGTAGACTCAATAGTAACTAACCTAAGGTTTTAAAGTATTAATTGTGGTGTATGAACATAAATTGGTTAGCAAATTACTAGCACAGCTAAATGTTTAGTAAATGGATGTTAGGAGGGATTGTGGAAGATCCGAAATGGGTGTGTTGACATTAAGTGATTAAATGTGTAATTGATGATCTAGTTGGGCATGATGGGTGTGAAATGTCATGAGTTTGTGTAAGGCGGTGTTGTTAGACCTTAATCACTAGCTTTTAGTGATTGATGATGGGTCTTGACCTTAAATGACGGTTTTGGTAAATGGGGCATTTAATGCAATTAAGTCATTAAATGCACATAAGTAAATAGTTGGTATTTAGTCCAACAAGTTTGTCTGTTGATCAAGTACTTATTATATTAGGTACTTTGCTTTGAAGCTTGCGGAGTTATAAAGTCGTCACCAAATTGTTAAGGTGAGTGGAATAAGTATACATGTACGTATATGATGTGTTTATTTGTATGAGTAGATATGTGTTGTCCAAGTTAGTGATATATGCGCTGTACATTAACGGTTTCATAGTTGGATATGTGTTGTCCGAATTTAGTGATATATGTGTTGTACACTAACGAATGTATAAATGGATATGTGTTGTCCAAATTAGTGATATATGTGTTGTACACTAACGATTTTATAAACGGATATGTGTTGTCCAAGGGTTAGTGATATATGTGTTGTGCACTAACGGTTGTTATGAACACCGGTGGAAATTTTGAGTACCATTCCTCTTACGATTGGTTAACCATGGTTGTGTGATTTGGGTACTAGCATATTTAATTGTGAACTATATGCTATTGTTGTCGCTAGCTCATTATGTATTGCGGATATTGGTTTGTGCATGTTGTTTGCATAGTTGTTGAATTGCTAGCTTAAATCCGGTATTGTGTAAGTGAATGCAAGTAGATAGGTTATATATGTATATGTATAATTATTACATTCACTAAGCTTTGCTTACCCTCTCGTTGTTTATATTTTTTATAGGCTCCGGCGTTGACAAGGGTAAGGACATTCAGTTGGATTAGAGGTCCCGCTTGTTGTTTAGGGGACGCTTTTGTGATGTGATAGCTTTTGGAGTTTGACCGAGATTTGGGTAGTTTAACCCCAAACACCATACTCATAGTGTCGTTTGGAAATTAAACTAATGTGGTCGAAACTCATGATTTGTACGAAACTCGTAAAACAGCCGATGTGGGCCCCGTTTTGTAAATCTCATTTTATGTTTGAATCGTATGAGTTGTTCATATTAGAACACGTTGTGAAAAGCGTTTCGTCTAATTATGTCGGGAAGTGGGAGATCTTTAATTAAAATTTGACAATTTTGGACAGAAGCTGTTGGGGGCCGGTGCGCGTGGCGCACTCTACTGTAAAAAAAATAAAAAATTTGCTTCGCGTATTCGGTTGGTTATTGGTTTGGGTTGTTACAAGTGGTATCAAAGCATGGTCTAAGGGATTTAGGCGACTTGAGATAGGTGCCTAGACTTAGACTTATTTGTGTATGCGCTTTATGCGGGACTTGTAGGAGACGGGTCGGACCGGGAGTTGATTAGTGCTTAGGTTTATGTGAATTAACTTTTCACTAATTGTTTTGTGTTGTTTTAGCGATCATCAAGCGAGATAGGCGTTGTACTAGCAAGTTAATGCGACTTGCTCGCGTAACAATGATTAGCTACCATTGTTACGGGTTCAAATCGTGTTAAACAAGCGATGTACGACGATTGTTGAGCAAGATGGGCTAGTGTGGTGTATATGTATATACATATGTGTTAAGTCCTTTCATTTCGTTGTTTAATCTTTTCTGTTTTATAGAATGAAGATGAAAAATGGACACGACACCAATGATGGAAGTATGAGTGAGGACATTGAGTTCACGGCCAAAGTTGAGGCCATCTTTAAACGTCAAAAAGTGGAGTTTCTCGAAGATGTTAAAAAGATGTTCCTAGACACGATTGACGAGCAACTAGTCAATGTGGTAAAGGAGCAAGTTAAGGTCGTTCTTCAAGAGTATAATGTGGGGAGACGGGACTTCTTCTATAAGAATTTCAAGGACTCTCAACCTCCCACCTTCGATGGTGAACGGGACCCACTTAAGAGTGCCCGTTGGATCTCCGATATGGAGGGGGCTTTTCGTACATGTGAATGCCCTCTCCATAAAAAGACGAGATATGGTTGTAGCATGTTGAGGGGTGATGCTAAATTATGGTGGGACGCGAAGATCTGACTTTATGGCGAAGAAGAATGCATGGAATTCACTTGGGATGAATTCAAGAAGGAGTTTTTCGACGAATACTGAACTTCAGCCGATCTCACGAGGCTTAAAGACGAGTTACGTTCCTTGAGGCAAGGGTCGATGGATTTGAACACTCTCAAATCCGTTTTCTTGTCGAAGACCCAATTTTTCCCGGAGTATGTCGGGAATGATAAAATGTTGAAAGAAGATTTTTAACGAATCTTGAACGATAACTATCAAGAAAAGATTAGTGTAAATGTAGTAAAAAGCTTTGATGAATTGTTCAACATGGCAAAGGGTTTTGAGGCGCTTGTGATAAGAAAGAGTGGTTTTACTTTTGGTAAGAGGAAGTTCGAGAATTCGAGTCAATCGAACTTTTCGAACAAGAACAAGAAGGGTTCCGAAAGTGTTAATAGCATGAAGAAGGGTGGATCCGGTGGTCATGTGGTTACTTGTTATACTTGTGGGCAAAAAGGACACATGGCTCGTGATTGTCCAAATGCGCTGAACAAAGTTACATGTTACAATTGTGGTAAAGAAGGGCATAAAAGGCCCGAGTGTCCCGAGTTGCGCAATGATAATGTTAAGCGGCTAGAGAAGGTGGCGGGTACGGCTAGGGGTCGCAATTATTTGATGACCAATGAGGAAGCCAAGCAATCTAACGAAGTTGTCTCAGGTACCTTCATGGTTAATTCTAATCCGGCAAGGATACTATTTGATAGCGGTGCAAATTTGTCATTTGTGTCTCCAAAATTTGTGCCTAAACTTAATAGACTGTTAGCTAAGTTAAATCGTCTGGTAGAAGTCGAAATAGCGGATGGCAAGACGATGCTAGTGGTAGATGTGTGTAAAAATTGTAATGTTGTGTTTGGTGCCGAAAATTTTAAAATTGATCTCATTCCGATGACTTTGGGTGATTTTGATATCGTTGTTGGTATGGATTGGCTCGATCATAATAGAGCCGATATTGCATGCCATGATAAGTTTATTAGGGTAAAGACCCCAAGTGGGGGAGAGATAATTATTCACGGCGATAAACGAAGAAGACTTGTGCCGATATGCACTTTTGCATGGGCACGTCTTTTCCTTGTTAGTGGTGGCATGGCTTTTCTTTCCCATGTTGTTGATACTCGAGATGAGCCACCATCCATTCGTGAAATTCCGGTGGTAAGTGAATTAGAAGACGTTTTTCCGGATGAGTTACCGGGTGTTCTGGTGGAAAGACAAGTTGAATTTCGCATTGAGTTGGTTCCGGGGGCTACCCCCATTGCTAAAACTCCTTATCGTTTAGCGCCGACGGAAATGAAAGAGTTGTTAAATCAAACCCAAGAGTTGCTTGAGAAGGGTTTTATTCGACCGAGTGCTTCGCCATGGGACGCTCCGGTTTTATTCGTGAAGAAGAAGGATGGTAGTATGCGGATGTGCATCGATTATCGGGAGTTGAACAAAGTGACGATCAAGAAGCGTTATCCTTTGCCAAGGATTGACGATTTGTTTGACCAACTCCAAGGTGCAACGTATTTCTCTAAAATCGACCTACGGTCCGGCTGTCACCAAATGCGGGTCCGTGAGGAAGATATCGAGAAAACGGCTTTCTGAACGCGTTATGGGCATTTTGAGTTTGTAGTTATGCCTTTTGGTCTTACGAATGCACTGGCGGCATTCATAGATCTTATAAACCGAGTGTGCCAACCTATGTTGGACAAGTCGGTAATTGTGTTCATTGACGACATACTTGTCTATTCGAAGAGTATGAAGGAACATGAACATCATTTGCGGGGTGTGTTAAAGACGTTGCGGAAGGAGAAGTTGTATGCTAAATTCTCCAAATGTGAATTTTGGCTAAGGGAAGTTCAATTCCTTGGCCATATTGTGAACGAAAATGGTATTCAAGTAGACCCGGGGAAGATTGAGACGGTAAAGAGTTGGGGACGACCGACTACGCCTACGGAAATCCGAAGTTTTCTCGGATTGGCCGGTTATTATCGTCGGTTTATCCAAGACTTTTCTAAGATCGCTTCTCCATTGACGAAATTGACGAGAAAGAACGTGAGGTTTAATTGGGAGAACGAACAAGAAATTGCTTTTCAATTGTTAAAAGAGAAGTTGTGTCAAGCTCCGGTGCTAGTTTTGCCGGAAGGGGTGGAAGACATGACAGTCTATTGTGATGCTTCTTTAAATGGGCTCGGTTGTGTTCTAATGCAAAGGGGTAAAGTCATCGCTTATGCCTCTCGACAATTAAAGGAACACGAAACGAGATATCCGACTCATGATCATGAGTTGGAGGCGATTGTTCATGCGTTGAAAATTTGGCGCCATTACTTGTATGGTGTCAAGTGTATTTTTTTTTCGGATCACAAGAGTTTGAAACATCTTTTTGATCAAAGAGATTTGAATTATCATCAACGTAGATGGATGGATGTGGTGAAAGACTACGATTGTGAAATACTTTATCATCTGGGAAAGGCGAATGTGGTCGCGGATGTCTTAAGTCGAAAGAGTCAACATCCGGCATTATGATTGAGATTGTTACGCATGATTATTACTACCGATTTTCTTGAAAAACTTGGTGTGATTCAAATTGAAGCTTACGTTCACAACAAGCATGCGGAACGAATTGTGGGGCAATCGGAACTCATTACTATGGGTTCGCGTGGTTTGTTGTCTTTTCAAGGAAGAGTGTGGGTGCCTAAGATGGGGGATTATCGACGAGTGCTACTTGATGAAGCACATAAGTCAAAGTATTCCATCATCCGGGCGCAACAAAAATGTATCTTGATTTAAAGAAGGAGTATTGGTGGCCGGGCATGAAACGTGATGTTGTTAAGTATGTTGAGCAATGTGTCACGTGTTTGCAAGTTAAATCCGAACACCAAAAGCCGTATGGTAAATTACAACCGTTAGAAATCCTGAAGTGGAAATGGGAGCACATTACCATGGATTTTATCACAAAGTTACCAAAGACGGCAAGAGCCCAATTTGATTCAATTTGGGTGATAGTTGACCGATTGACTAAAAGTGTTTTGTTTCTTCCCATTTGGGAAGCGATATCGTCGGAGACCTTGGCTAAATTGTTCATCAAGGAGGTAGTCGCTCGACATGGGGTTCCTATATCTATTATTTCGGATCGAGATACCCGTTTCACATCTCGGTTTTGGGAAAAGTTTCACGAAGATATGGGTACACAATTGAAATTGAGCACGGCGTATCATCCTCAAACTGACGGTCAAACCGAACGTACGAATCAAACATTAGAGGATATGTTACGGGCGTGTATTATTGATTTCATTGGTAGTTGGGATGAGCACTTGCCTTTGGTGGAATTCTCGTACAATAATAGTCATCATACTAGTATCGGGATGCCACCTTACGAGATGCTTTATGGGCGGAGGTGCCGAACTCCGATTTGTTGGGGTGAAGTTGGTCAAAAAGAAATCGGGAGTACCGATTTGGTCTTAGAAACGAATAGCAAGATTGATATGATTTGGGATCATTTGAAAAAGGCTCAAGATAGACAAAAGTCGTATGCCGACAAGCGTAGATGAATGATCGAATTTCAAGAAGGTGACATAGTGATGCTTAAGGTTTCGCCATAGAAAGGTATCATTCGGTTTCGAAAACGGGGAAAGTTAGCTCCTCGGTTTATTGGTCCTTTTAAAATTTTAGCTCGTGTTGGTGAAGTCGCGTATCGTTTGGAATTACCCAAAGAGCTTGCGGGGATCCATAATACATTTCATGTTTCCCATCTCCGTAAGTGTCTTGCGGATGATTCATCATGGGTCCCATTAGACGAGATTGAGCTAAATAATAAGCTAGAGTATATTGAGGAGCCGATTGCCATACTCGATGAGAAGGTCAAAAGGTTGAGAAATAAAGAAGTGAGAACTTTTAAAGTTCAATGGCGTCGTAGTAAAGGTTCCGAATTTACTTGGGAGCCCGAAGAGTTTGTGTTGGTTTATCTTCCCTATTGTCATGCGGCTTGGATCACGAGGACGCGCTCCGATTCAAGTGGGAGAGAGTTGTAAGACCCTAATCTTCATTGTACAGCAGAGTAAATAGGGTACGTGAAGTGTGAGTAACCTTGTATATTAAAACAGAGGTCAGAGGGCGAACTGGGCAGGGTGCGCTCAGCGCACACTTAGGGTTGCGTCTGGTGCACTCCTCACTGTAGCCGGGTTTTGCTTATTTTATTCAGATATTTTGATGAATATTTTGGTAATTTCACTTGTGGACAAGTTGGAGTCCAGTAGGTCAGTTCTTGGGGTATCATTCACTCCATTTTCAACAACCTTATCTCCTTCACTTTAATTTTAGAGAGAGAGTGTGATTTCTTGTGTGAGAAAGCTTAAATCCGAGAGGAAGAAGTTGTTCTCGGGCCAAAGTGCGGGTTTTAAAGTCGTTCATCTACTCACTAGCTACGTTGTGGTTGTAGTGGTAAGCTCTAATCTTGATTTCCTTGTTTTAAATTGTGTAAGGGTTAGGGTTTGGGATAGTGATGAACATAAAACCCATATTTGATGATTTTGGGTGTTCTTGGGGAAGATTGAGTCATGTAGACTCAATAGTAACTAACCTAGGGTTTTAAAGTATTAATTGGGGTGTATGAACATAAATTGGTTAGCAAATTACTAGTACACCTAAATGTTTAGTAAATGGATGTTAGGAGGGATTGTGGAAGATCCGAAATGGGTGTGTTGACATTAAGTGATTGAATGTGTAATTGTTGACCTAGTTGGGCATGATGGGTGTGAAATGTCATGAGTTTGTGTAAGACGGTGTTGTTAGACCTTAATCACTAGCTTTTACTGATTGATGATGGGTCTTGACCTTTAATGACGGTTTTGGTAAATGGGGCATTTAATGCAATTAAGTCATTAAATGCACATAAGTAAATAGTTGGTATTTAGTCCAACAAGTTTGTCTGTTGATCAAGTACTTATTATATTAGGTACTTTGCTTTGAAGCTTGCGGAGTTATAAAGTCGTCACCAAATTGTTAAGGTGAGTGGAATAAGTATACATGTACGTATATGATGTGTTTATTTGTATGAGTGGATATGTGTTGTCCAAGTTAGTGATATATGCGTTGTACACTAACGGTTTCATAGTTGGATATGTGTTGTCTGATTTTAGTGATATATGTGTTGTACACTAACGAATATATAAATGGATATGTGTTGTCCAAATTAGTGATATATGTGTTGTACACTAACGATTTTATAAACGGATATGTGTTGTCCATGGGTTAGTGATATATGTGTTGTGCACTAACGGTTGTTATGAACACCGGTGGGAATTTTGAGTACCATTCCTCTTACGATTGGTTAACCATGGTTGTGTGATTTGGGTACTAGCATATTTAATTGTGAACTATATGCTATTGTTGTCGCTAGCTCATTATGTATTGCGGATATTGGTTTGTGCATGTTGTTTGCATAGTTGTTGAATTGCTAGCTTAAATCCGGTATTGTGTAAGTGAATGCAGGTAGATAGGTTATATATGTATATGTATAATTATTGCATTCACTAAGCTTTGCTTACCCTCTCGTTGTTTATCTTTTTATAGGCTCCGGCGTTGACAAGGGTAAGGGCATTCGGTTGGATTAGAGGTCCTACTTGTTGTTTAGAGGACGCTTTTGTGATGTGATAGCTTTTGGAGTTTGACCGAGATTTGGGTAGTTTAACCCCAAACACCATGCTCATAGTATCGTTTGGAAATTAAACTAATGTGGTCGAAACTCATGATTTGTACGAAACTCGTAAAACGGCCGATGTGGGCCCCGTTTTGTAAAACTCATTTTATGTTTGAATCGTATGAGTTGTTCATATTAGAACACGTTGTGAAAAGCGTTTCGTCTAATTATGTCAGGAAGTGGGAGATCTAATTAAAATTTGACGATTTTGGACAGAAGCTGTTCGGGGCCTGTGCGCGCCGCGCACCCCTTGTAAAAAAAAAAAAAAAAATTTTGCTTCGCGTATTCGGTTGGTTATTGGTTTGGGTTGTTACAATTAGTGTGTCTTATCGAGTTTGTTAAAATACATTAGTGAGTCTGGACTTCGACCGTGTTTTCTTTAAAAATGATTGCTTAACACTTTTGTTGGAAACTATATATTATTAACATGTAAATATTATGTGATATATTAACCTATTAATATGTTTGATATTGTGTGATAGATGTCTACCACTAGTACAAATCCCATCGACTCACCTAATAATATGTAACGACCCAACCCGTTAACCAACCAAAAACGCGGAATAAAAAAAAATATAAAACTGATCTGGAGGGTGCGCGGCGCGCACCACTGCCTATGCGCGGCGCGCACAAGGCCTGAGACAGTTCTGATCAAAATGTCCATTTTTCGCGAAAAGATCTTCAACTTCCCGACACTTTTAGACCGAACGCTTTTCACAACAAACTCATATATGTAAAACTAACACGAATCAAACATAAAAACGATGTTTTACAAACGGGGCCCACATCGGCCGTTTTACGAGTTTAATACAATTTACGAGTTTCGACCACCAAAAAGTTTAAGTTCCAAACTACACAATGAGCATGGCGTTTGTGATTAAACTACCCAACTATCGGTCAAACTCCAAGAGCTACTAAAGCCAAAAGCGTCCCCTAGCATCAAGCGGGATCTCTAGTCCAATACGATGCCCTTACCCTTGTCCAAAACCGAACCTATAAAATGGTAAACAACGAGAGGGTAAGCAAAGCTTAGTGAATGCAATAATTATACGAATACATATATAATTATACCTACTTGCATACACTTACACAACCGCAAACATGCTAGCAACACAATTAGCTTATCGTCACATTAACAAGCTATAATCTCCAACGCCACAAGCTAGCAACAACCGCATAATAATATAACTCGAAATGATATAATATGCTTACAACACAAGTAACCATGGTCGACCAATAGTACAAGGGAACGGCGCTCGCGAAAACGCCATCGGTGTTCATAACATCCATTAGGGCACTTAACACCTCGCACCACTAACCCCTAGGGTGGCACCTTAACACCTCGGCACATCACCCCGAGTGGCATCTTAACACCTCGATGCAACACTCATTATTTTACGGAGTGGTGTCTTAACACCTCGACACTACACTCCTAGGTGGCATCTTAACACCTCGATGCTACACCCGAGTGGCATCTTAACACCTCGATGCTACACTCTTCACGTGAAACGTGGTGTCTTAACACCTCGACACTACACCTTTCACGCTACAACAAATAGATACATTATATACATACGCATATAATTATTCCACTCACCTTAACAATTAGATGACGATTTCAACCTCCACAAGCTTCAAAGCAAAGTACCTAATATAATAAGTACTTGATCAACACACAAGCTAAGTGGACTCAATACTAACACTTACAAATGAGCATTTAATGACTTAATGTATTAAATCGCCCATTTATACCAAAACCGCCCAATTAAAGTCAAGACCACCACTAATCACTTTAAAGCTAGTGATTAAGGTCCAACAACACCAACTAATACATAATTAAGGTAATTCATACCCATCTTTCCAAACTAGGTCAATTTACCCAAATAACCATTTTAAGACAACACACCCATTCCGGGTCATCCACTAACTAACCAACACCCATTTACTAAAACTAGGTATGTTAGCAATTACCTCACCAATTAGGGTTCATAAACATCATGTAATACTTTGAAACCCTAGACTAGTCACCAATTAGTATTCAAGACTCAAATTTACCCAAGAACACCCAAAATCACCAATAATGGGTTTTGTGTTCATCATTTACTCAAACCCTAACCCTTACACTAAATCAAAGTAAGGAAAATAAAATTAGAACATACCACAACCACCACAACGAAGCTAAAGATAAGATGAACGACTTTAATGCTTGAACTTTAACCCAAAACAAGCTCCTTCCTCTTGGATTTAAGCTTTCTCTCTCAAAAATCACAATCTCTCTCTAGAATCAAAGTTAAAGTGATAAGGTTGTTGATTATGGAGTAATGGTGCTCCACAAACTGACCTATCTGTCTCTAACCCGTCCATAAGTGAATTTACCAAAATGCCCATCAAAATATCTGATTTAAAAAGCTGGAACCCGGCTATAGTAAGGGGTGCGCGGCGCGCTCCCTTTAGTGTGCGCGGCGCGCACTAGGCTCAGCTCACTCAGTGACTTCTGTTTAACAGCACAACATCGCCCACACTCTATGTAACATATTTACACTGCTGTACAAACTGATTAGGGTCTTACAACTCTCCCCCACTTATTCGGATTGCGTCCTCGCAATCCAAGCCGCATGACAAGAGGGAAGATAAACCAACACGAATTCTTCGGGCTCCCAAGTAAACTCGGAACCCTTACTACGACGCCATTGAACTTTAAAAGTCCTAATCTCTTTATGCCTCAACCTTTTGACCTTCTCATCGAGTATGGCAATCGGCTCCTCAATATACTCTAACTTATTGTTTAGCTCAATTTCGTCTAACGGCACCCATGATGAATCATCCGCAAGACACTTACGGAGATGGGAAACATGAAATGTATTATGAATCCCCGCAAGCTCTTCGGGTAATTCCAATCGATACGCGACTTCACCAACACGAGCTAAAACTTTAAAGGGACCAATAAACCGAGGAGCTAACTTTCCCCGTTTTTGAAATCGAATAATACCCTTCCATGGCGAAACCTTAAGCATCACCATATCGCCTTCTTGGAACTCAATCAATCGCCTACGTCTATCGGCATATGACTTTTGCCTATCTTGAGCCTTCTTCAAATGTTCCCGAATCAAATCGATCTTGCTATTGGTCTCTAAAACCAAATCGGTACTCCCGATCTCTCCTTGACCCACTTCTCCCCAACAAACAGGAGTTCGACACCTACGTCCATAAAGCATTTCGTAAGGTGGCATCCCGATACTAGTATGATAACTATCATTGTACGAGAATTCCACCAAAGGCAAATGCTAATCCCAACTACCACCAAAGTCAATGATGCACGCCCGTAACATATATTCCAAAGTTTGATTCGTACGTTCGGTTTGACCGTCCGTTTGAGGATGATACACCATGCTCAACTTCAATTGCGTACCCATATCTTCATGAAACTTTTCCCAAAACCGAGATGTAAAACGGGTATCTCGATCCGAAATAATAGATATAGGAACCCCATGTCGCGAGACAACTTCCTTGATAAACAACCTAGACAAGGTCTCCGACGATATCGCTTCTTTAATGGGAAGAAACAAAGCGCTCTTTGTCAATCGGTCAACTATAACCCAAATCGAATCGAATTGGGTTCTCGCCGTTTTAGGTAACTTTGTAATGAAATCCATGGTAATGTGCTCCCATTTCCATTTCGGGATTTCTAACGGTTGCAATTTACCATACGGCTTTTGGTGTTCGGCTTTTACTTGCAAACACGTGACGCATTGCTCAACATACTTCACAACATCATGCTTCATGCCCGGCCACCAATAATCTTTCTTCAAGTCAAGATACATTTTCGTCGCGCCCTGATGAATGGAATATTTTGACTTATGTGCTTCATCAAGTAGCACTCGTCGGTAATCACCCATCTTAGGCACCCACACCCTTCCTTGAAAAGACAACAAACCATGCAGACCCATAGTAATAAACTCCGATTGGCCCACGATTCGCTCCGTATGCTTGTTGTGAACATAAGCCTCTATTTGAATCTCACCAAGCTTTTCAAGAAAATCGTTGGTAATAATCAAACGTAACGATCCAACTCGTATCGCCGGATGTTGACTCTTTCGACTCAACGCATCCGTGACCACATTCGCCTTACCCGGATGATAAAGTATTTCACAATCGTAGTCTTTCACCACATCCATCCACCTACGTTGGCGATAATTCAAATCTCGTTGATTAAAGAGATGTTTCAAACTCTTATGATCCGAATAAATCGTACACTTGACACCATACAAGTAATGGCGCCAAATTTTCAACGCATGCACAACCGCTGCCAACTCAAGATCATGAGTCGGATACCTCGTTTCATGTTCCTTTAATTGTCGAGAGGCATAAGCGATGACTTTACCTCTTTGCATTAGAACACACCCGAGACCATTTAAGGAAGCATCACAATAAACCACCATGTCTTCAACACCTTCCGGTAACACTAACACCGGAGCTTGACACAACTTCTCTTTTAACAATTGAAAAGCAATTTCTTGCTCGTTCTCCCAAACAAACCTCGCATTCTTCCTTGTCAATTTCGTCAACGAAGAAGCGATCTTAGAAAAATCTTGGATAAACCGACGATAATAACCGGCCAATCCGAGAAAACTTCGGATTTCCGTAGGCGTAGTCGGTCGTCCCCAACTCTTCACCGTTTCGATCTTCCCCGGATCTACTTGAATACCGTTTTAGTTCACAATATGACCAAGGAATTGAACTTCCCTTAGCCAAAATTCACATTTGGAGAACTTTGCATACAACTTCTCCTTTCGTAGCGTCTTCAATACTTCACGCAAATGATGTTCATGTTCGTTCATACTTTTCGAGTAGACTAGTATGTCGTCAATGAACACTATTACCGACTTGCCCAACATAGGTTGGCACACTCGGTTCATAAGATCCATGAATGCCGCCGGTGCATTCGTAAGACCAAAGGGCATAACTACAAACTCATAATGCCCGTAACGCGTTCGAAAAGCCGTTTTCTCTATGTCTTCCTCACGGACCCGCATTTGGTGATAGCCGGACCGTAGGTCGATCTTAGAGAAATACGTTGCACCTTGAAGTTGATCAAATAAATCGTCAATCCTAGGTAATGGATAACGATTCTTGATCGTCACTTTATTCAACTCACGATAATCAATGCACATACGCATACTACCATCTTTCTTCTTCACAAATAACACCGGAGCGCCCCATGGCGAAGCACTCGGTCGAATAAAACCCTTCTCGAGCAACTCTTGGGTTTGATTTAACAACTCTTGCATTTCCGTTGGTGCTAAACGATAAGGAGTTTTAGCAATGGGAGTAGCTCCCGGAACCAACTCAATACGAAACTCAACTTGTCTTTCCGCCGGAACACCCGGTAATTCGTCCGGAAAAACGTCTTCGAATTCACTAACAACCGGAATTTCACGAATAGGTGGTGGCTCATTGCGAGTGTCAACAACATGAGCAAGGAAAGCCATGCCACCGGTAACAACAAAACGACGTGCCCGTGCAAAAGTGCATATCGGCACCGGTCTCCTTCGCTTATCACCATGAATAATTAACTCTCCCCCACTTAGGGTCTTCACACGAATAAACTTATCATGGCATGCAATATCGGCTCTATAACGATCGAGCCAATCCATACCAACGACAATATCAAAATCGCCCAAGGTCATTGGAATGAGATCAATTTTAAAGGTTTCGGCACCGAAAACAACATCACAATTTTCACACACATCAACCACTAGCACCGTCTTGCCGTCCGCTATTTCGACTTCTATCGGACGACTTAACTTAGCTAACGGTCTATTAAGTTTAGGCACAAATTTAGGAGACACAAACGACAAATTTGCACCGCTATCGAAAAGAATCCTTGCCGGATTAGAATTAACCATGTAAGTACCTGAGACAACTTCGTGCGATTGTTTGGCTTCATCATTGGTCATCAAGTAGTTGCGACCCCTAGCCGTACCCGCCGCCTTCTCTAACCGCTTCACATTGTCGTTTCGCAAGTCGGGACACTCCGGCTTCTTATGCCCTTCTTTGCCGCAATTAAAACAAGTGACTTTGTTTCCGGAAGATGGTTTCGGACACTCACGAGTCATATGACCCGGTTGCCCACAATTGTAGCACGTATAAGAAAACCCACCGGTAGTGCCCTTCTTTGCACTATTGACACTTTCGGCCCCCCTCTTGCTCTTGCTCTTCTTGCTTGAGGCGTTAGAGTAACTAAAACCTTCAAACTTTCTTTTGGAAAACATGAAATCACTCTTTCTTGGAATCTCCGGCTCAAAACCCCGAGCCAACTCAAACAATTCATCAAAAGTCTTAGCCATACCCCGACTAATCTTCCCCTTGTACTCATCATTCAAAGTACGGTAGAAATCCTCCATGAGCTTATGATCATCACCAACATATTTCGGGCAAAAACGAGTCTTTGCCAAGAATGTAGACTTGAGGGTAACCAAATCCATGGAACCTTGTTGCAAATGGTGCAACTCATCCCGGATTCTATCGAGGTCGGAAGAAGTTCGGTATTCTTTGAAAAATTCTTTCTTGAACTCTTCCCAAGTCAAGCCCATACATTGTTCTTCACCATACAAGTTGATTTTATCGTCCCACCACAACTTAGCCTCTTCTCGTAGCATGCTAGAGCCATACCTCGCCTTCTTTTCGGGAGGACATTCCACGGTACAGAAAGCTCCCTCAATATCGGAGATCCAACATGTACTTTTTAAAGGATCCCGCACCCCATTAAACATCGGGGGTTGAGCTGAAATGTCCCGTTCTTATTGATTAAAAACGTTCCATATTAATTGATTTCGTTGCGAGGTTTTGACCTCTATATGAGACGTTTTTCAAAGACTGCATTCATTTTTAAACAAACCATAACCTTTATTTCATCAATAAAGGTTTAAAAAGCTTTACGTAGATTATCAAATAATGATAATCTAAAATATCCTGTTTACACACGACCATTACATAATGGTTTACAATACAAATATGTTACAACAAAATAAGTTTCTTGAATGCAGTTTTTACACAATATCATACAAGCATGGACTCCAAATCTTGTCCTTATTTAAGTATGCGACAGCGGAAGCTCTTAATAATCACCTGAGAATAAACATGCTTAAAACGTCAACAAAAATGTTGGTGAGTTATAGGTTTAACCTATATATATCAAATCGTAACAATAGACCACAAGATTTCATATTTCAATACACATCCCATACATAGAGATAAAAATCATTCATATGGTGAACACCTGGTAACCGACAATAACAAGATGCATATATAAGAATATCCCCATCATTCCGGGACACCCTTCGGATATGATATAAATTTCGAAGTACTAAAGCATCCGGTACTTTGGATGGGGTTTGTTAGGCCCAATAGATCTATCTTTAGGATTCGCGTCAATTAGGGTGTCTGTTCCCTAATTCTTAGATTACCAGACTTAATAAAAAGGGGCATATTCGATTTCGATAATTCAACCATAGAATGTAGTTTCACGTACTTGTGTCTATTTTGTAAATCATTTATAAAACCTGCATGTATTCTCATCCCAAAAATATTATATTTTAAAAGTGGGACTATAACTCACTTTCACAGATTTTTACTTCGTCGGGAAGTAAGACTTGGCCACTGGTTGATTCACGAACCTATAACAATATATACATATATATCAAAGTATGTTCAAAATATATTTACAACACTTTTAATATATTTTGATGTTTTAAGTTTATTAAGTCAGCTGTCCTCGTTAGTAACCTATAACTAGTTGTCCACAGTTAGATGTACAGAAATAAATCGATAAATATTATCTTGAATCAATCCACGACCCAGTGTATACGTATCTCAGTATTGATCACAACTCAAACTATATATATTTTGGAATCAACCTCAACCCTGTATAGCTAACTCCAACATTCACATATAGAGTGTCTATGGTTGTTCCGAAATATATATAGATGTGTCGACATGATAGGTCGAAACATTGTATACGTGTCTATGGTATCTCAAGATTACATAATATACAATACAAGTTGATTAAGTTATGGTTGGAATAGATTTGTTACCAATTTTCACGTAGCTAAAATGAGAAAAATTATCCAATCTTGTTTTACCCATAACTTCTTCATTTTAAATCCGTTTTGAGTGAATCAAATTGCTATGGTTTCATATTGAACTATATTTTATGAATCTAAACAGAAAAAGTATAGGTTTCTAGTCGGAAAAATAAGTTACAAGTCGTTTTTGTAAAGGTAGTCATTTCAGTCGAAAGAACGACGTCTAGATGACCATTTTAGAAAACATACTTCCACTTTGAGTTTAACCATAATTTTTGGATATAGTTTCATGTTCATAATAAAAATCATTTTCTCAGAATAACAACTTTTAAATCAAAGTTTATCATAGTTTTTAATTAACTAACCCAAAACAGCCCGCGGTGTTACTACGACGGCGTAAATCCGGTTTTACGGTGTTTTTCGTGTTTCCAGGTTTTAAATCATTAAGTTAGCATATCATATAGATATAGAACATGTGTTTAGTTGATTTTAAAAGTCAAGTTAGAAGGATTAACTTTTGTTTGCGAACAAGTTTAGAATTAACTAAACTATGTTCTAGTGATTACAAGTTTAAACCTTCGAATAAGATAGCTTTATATGTATGAATCGAATGATGTTATGAACATCATTACTACCTTAAGTTCCTTGGATGAACCTACTGGAAAGGAGAAAAATGGATCTAGCTTCAATGGATCCTTGGATGGCTCAAAGTTCTTGAAGCAAAATCATGACACGAAAACAAGTTCAAGTAAGATCATCACTTGAAATAAGATTGTTATAGTTATAGAAATTGAACCAAAGTTTGAATATGATTATTACCTTGTATTAGAATGATAACCTACTGTAAGAAACAAAGATTTCTTGAGGTTGGATGATCACCTTACAAGATTGGAAGTGAGCTAGCAAACTTGAAAGTATTCTTGATTTTATGAAACTAGAACTTTTGGAATTTATGAAGAACACTTAGAACTTGAAGATAGAACCTGAGAGAGTTCAATTAGATGAAGAAAATTGAAGAATGAAAGTGTTTGTAGGTGTTTTTGGTCGTTGGTGTATGGATTAGATATAAAGGATATGTAATTTTGTTTTCATGTAAATAAGTCATGAATGATTACTCATATTTTTGTAATCTTATGAGATATTTCATGCTAGTTGCCAAATGATGGTTCCCACATGTGTTAGGTGACTCACATGGGCTGCTAAGAGCTGATCATTGGAGTGTATATACCAATAGTACATACATCTAAAAGCTGTGTATTGTACGAGTACGAATACGGGTGCATACGAGTAGAATTGTTGATGAAACTGAACGAGAATGTAATTGTAAGCATTTTTGTTAAGTAGAAGTATTTTGATAAGTGTATTGAAGTCTTTCAAAAGTGTATAAATACATATTAAAACACTACATGTATATACATTTTAACTGAGTCGTTAAGTCATCGTTAGTCGTTACATGTAAGTGTTGTTTTGAAACCTTTAGGTTAACGATCTTGTTAAATGTTGTTAACCCAATGTTTATAATATCAAAAGAGATTTTAAATTATTATATTATCATGATATTATGATGTACGAATATCTCTTAATATGATATATATACATTAAATGTCGTTACAACGATAAACGTTACATATATGTCTCGTTTCAAAATCATTAAGTTAGTAGTCTTGTTTTTACATATGTAGTTCATTGTTAATATAATTAATGATATGTTTACTTATCATAATATCATGTTAACTATATATATAACCATATATATGTCATCATATAGTTTTTTTTACAAGTTTTAACGTTCGTGAATCACCGGTCAACTTGGGTGGTCAATTGTCTATATGAAACCTATTTCAATTAATCAAGTCTTAACAAGTTTGATTGCTTAATATGTTGGAAACATTTAATCATGTAAATATCAATCTCAATTAATATATATAAACATGGAAAAGTTCGGGTCACTACATGAGCATCCTTGAAGTTCTTGTAGTGGAAGTCCCGCCTTCCTTCGCCTCCTTCACCGCGAGGATAGATATTCCTAGCGTCAAGGGCCTCTTCGATAGTGGCCTTCATTCGTTCATTTATCAGATCGGTCACCTGCCCATCGACCGAATCTTGAAAGACCTTTCGGACGTCCGTAAGAAAATCCGCTTTTAACTTTTTAAAGACGGCCTCAACCTTGGCCGAAAACTCGGCGTCCTCGCTTGTACTTACGTTATCATGATCGGGACCGTTTCTCGTCTTCATTCTATAAAACGAAATAGGTTAAACCATGAAAATGAAAGGACAATTACATGTGTATATACATATATGCCACACTACTCCATCTCGCTCAACAATCGTCGTACATTGCTTGTTTAACCCGATTTGCACTCGTATTAATGGTAGCTAGTCATTACTACGTGAGCACGTCACGCTAACTCGCTAGTACAACGTCCATCTCGCTTGATGATTGCTAAACACAACACAAACAAATAGCGCATGATTAGTTCACATAAACCTATGCACTAACCATCCCGATCCGACCCAAAGTCCTACTAGTCCCGCATACACGCGCACACAAAAGTCTAAGTCTAGGCGCCTATCTCAAGTCACCTAAATCCCTTAGACCATGCTCTGATACCACTTGTAACGACCCAACCCGTTAACCAACCAAAAACGCGGAATAAAAAAAAATATAAAACTGATCTGGAGGGTGCGCGACGCGCACCACTGCCTATGCGCGACGCGCACAAGGCCTGAGACAGTTCTGATCAAAATGTCCATTTTTCGCAAAAAGATCTTCGACTTCCCGACACTTTTAGACCGAACGCTTTTCACAACAAACTCATATATGTAAAACTAACACGAATCAAACATAAAAACGATGTTTTACAAACGGGGCCCACATCGGCCGTTTTACGAGTTTAATACAATTTACGAGTTTCGACCACCAAAAAGTTTAAGTTCCAAACTACACAATGAGCATGGCGTTTGGGATTAAACTACCCAACTATCGGTCAAACTCCAAGAGCTACTAAAGCCAAAAGCGTCCCCTAGCATCAAGCGGGATCTCTAGTCCAATACGATGCCCTTACCCTTGTCCAAAACCGAACCTATAAAATGGTAAACAACGAGAGGGTAAGCAAAGCTTAGTGAATGCAATAATTATACGAATACATATATAATTATACCTACTTGCATACACTTACACAACCGCAAACATGCTAGCAACACAATTAGCTTATCGTCACATTAACAAGCTATAATCTCCAACGCCACAAGCTAGCAACAACCGCATAATAATATAACTCGAAATGATATAATATGCTTACAACACAAGTAACCATGGTCAACCAATAGTACAAGGGAACGACGCTCGCGAAAACGCCATCGGTGTTCATAACATCCATTAGGGCACTTAACACCTCGCACCACTAACCCCTAGGGTGGCACCTTAACACCTCGGCACATCACCCCGAGTGGCATCTTAACACCTCGATGCAACACTCATTATTTTACGGAGTGGTGTCTTAACACCTCGACACTACACTCCTAGGTGGCATCTTAACACCTCGATGCTACACCCGAGTGGCATCTTAACACCTCGATGCTACACTCTTCACGTGAAACGTGGTGTCTTAACACCTCGACACTACACCTTTCACGCTACAACAAATAGATACATTATATACATACGCATATAATTATTCCACTCACCTTAACAATTAGATGACGATTTCAACCTCCACAAGCTTCAAAGCAAAGTACCTAATATAATAAGTACTTGATCAACACACAAGCTAAGTGGACTCAATACTAACACTTACACATGAGCATTTAATGACTTAATGTATTAAATCGCCCATTTATACCAAAACCGCCCAATTAAAGTCAAGACCACAACTAATCACTTTAAAGCTAGTGATTAAGGTCCAACAACACCAACTAATACATAATTAAGGTA
The DNA here is from genome assembly GCF_046630445.1 of Rutidosis leptorrhynchoides. Taxonomy (NCBI): domain Eukaryota; kingdom Viridiplantae; phylum Streptophyta; class Magnoliopsida; order Asterales; family Asteraceae; genus Rutidosis; species Rutidosis leptorrhynchoides. Next base: position 277,243,599 of record NC_092342.1, read on the forward strand.
ATTCATACCCATCTTTCCAAACTAGGTCAATTTACCCAAATAACCATTTTAAGACAACACACCCATTCCGGGTCATCCACTAACTAACCAACACCCATTTACTAAAACTAGGTATGTTAGCAATTACCTCACCAATTAGGGTTCATAAACATCATGTAATACTTTGAAACCCTAGACTAGTCACCAATTATTATTCAAGACTCAAATTTACCCAAGAACACCCAAAATCACCAATAATGGGTTTTGTGTTCATCATTTACTCAAACCCTAACCCTTACACTAAATCAAAGTAAGGAAAATAAAATTAGAACATACCACAACCACCACAACGAAGCTAAAGATAAGATGAACGACTTTAATGCTTGAACTTTAACCCAAAACAAGCTCCTTCCTCTTGGATTTAAGCTTTCTCTCTTAAAAATCACAATCTCTCTCTAGAATCAAAGTTAAAGTGATAAGGTTGTTGATTATGGAGTAATGGTGCTCCACAAACTGACCTATCTGTCTCTAACCCGCCCATAAGTGAATTTACCAAAATGCCCATCAAAATATCTGATTTAAAAAGCTGGAACCCGGCTACAGTAAGGGGTGCGCGGCGCGCTCCCTTTAGTGTGCGCGGCGCGCACTAGGCTCAGCTCACTCAGTGACTTCTGTTTAACAGCACAACATCACCCACACTCTATGTAACATATTTACACTGCTGTACAAACTAATTAGGGTCTTACATAATAATGAAGAGTCGAATCTATTTTGGGAAGATTCACAAATTCCCGAAGAAGAACCGGAAGAGGAGGAACCAGAAGAGGAGGAACCGGAAGAAGAGGAACCGGAAGAGGAGGAACCGGAAGAGGAAGAACCAGAAGAAGAAGAGGTTCCGGAGGAAGAAATATTGATACCTACAGTAAATCGATTAAATAAAAGAAAATCCTCAACCAACGGACCAAAGTCAATAATGGTCAATGGTGTTTCCGTCGAGGAAGCAAAATATTGGGAAGATTACCAATTTTTCGATGAATCGGATCCTGATGAGGATTTCGATGATGTTATAGAAATTAACTCGACCCAATTTAATAAAGCAAAAGAAAATAATAAGGGAAAAGGTATAAAAATAGAGAAACCTGATTCCAACCCCGATGAACTTTATATGTATCGGCAACATCCGTATTTCCTAAAATGTAACAATAACCCGGGAACCTCTAAACCACCAGGTTTTTCTAAACCATTGTGAAAAACGACGGCTCGTATTAGAGGAACACCATATATCCCTAGAAAATTAGGAAAACGAACCAAGTCCGAAGAAGAAGAAACCAGTGATTCAGATTAGAGGGTTGTAATCATGTTGTGTATTATATGTATCGTAGTGTACTTGTACTTTTATGTTTTATGTAAAAATTCCTTGTATTGTTTGTTAATTATCTTTTACGAATCTAATCCTTGTCTATTTTACAGTATAAAAACAAAATGGACGTTAAGGGTAGACAACCGAATATTTTAGAAGACCTACCAGAGGATATGATTGAGGAAATCTTGTCTAGAGTCGGTCAGAATTCATCAGCACATTTAGTTATGGCGAAATTAACTTGTTAAACATTTGAAAGACTTTCCAGAAATACCTTAGTTTATAAAAGTCTTTCCTTTGATAGGTGGGGTGTATCACATTGGGGAGATCGTAAGTTACGCCGTGTTTTCTTTAAAGCGTTAAATGCGGGGAACCCAAATGCAATTTTACGCTACGGGTTAAGAACCTATTTTGACTCAACATATCCCAATATAGGATTTCGTGAGTTAGAAAGAGATTCTAACATGCAACATAAAGAAGCATGTTATGCTTACGGGTTAGTGATATTCGCTTCTTATCAAAATGTGAAAAAGAACATCGGATTACAACTTTTAAATAAAACATTCCCACAAGTGACAGATTCAGTAGTTGGGGTGAGAAACAAGGTTTTTAGATTATTACGGGGCTGTTGGACATTACGAAACCCTCGTCCTTTTGACGACATTACAACATGCTGCCTAGCTAATGGTCATAACGGTTACTTTCCACAAGACCAAGGATGGGAAGTCGTCTTAGTAAAACCAGAATGCATGACTTGTTTATGGACTTATGAATTACGTGTCTTTATTTCTTTTGCTGAACGACTTGCGTAATAACTAGAATTGCCTTTATAGCTGCCAAGAAGCAATGTTATTATGTGCTATATTTTATCCTATATGTATAATAGCGGTATTGTAAGTTTGTAATATTGTATAAAGTTTGAACACGAAATATTATTGTAATAAGTTTTTCATATAGAATCGTAGTAGTTAAATTGTATAATGGCTGCTAAGTATGAACTTAACGGGTAGGTACTACACGAATTAAAACTATAAAATGCTAATATGAAGAAAAAGCTTTTATAAATAAGTTCATATTATGCTACGAAATACTATTGACTACGCTTAAATTCTATATGATTAACTCAATTCTTTTGGCTATTTTTGAAGGAAATGGCACCGATGACTCGTCAGAACTTGAACATGAGTGAGGAAGACTTCCGTGTTTTCCTTGCTGCGAACATAGCCGCAGTGCAGGCCGCAATGCAAAATAACAACAATAACTCTGGTTCTAGTAGTGGAACAAATTCCACAAGAAATCGTGTAGGATGTTCCTACAAAGAATTCACTGCCTGCAAACCTTTGGAATTTGATGGAACCGAGGGTCCAATCGAATTGAAATGGTGGACCGAGAAGGTTGAATCGGTGTTTGCCATAAGTAAATGAACTGAAGAAGAAAAAGTAAAGTACGCTACGCATACCTTCACAGGTACGTCGTTAACATGGTGGAATACCTATCTCGAGCAGGTAGGACAAGATGCTGCTTACGCACTACCGTGGTCAGTATTCAAGCAATTGATGAACGAGCAGTATCGTCCCAGAAACGAGGTCAATAAGCTCAAGGTAGAGCTTAGGGGATTACGAACGCAAGGTTTCGATATCACCACGTACGAACGACGATTCACAGAATTGTGCCTATTGTGTCCCAGAAGGTTCGAAGACGAAGAAGAGAAGATCGACGCATTTGTAAAAGGGTTACCGGAAAGGATTCAAGAAGATGTGAGTTCACACTAGCCCACCTCCATACAAAAGGCAAGTCGAATGGCTCATAAATTAGTGAACCAGATCGAAGGAAGGATTTAAGAGCAGGAGACCGAAGAGGCTAACAAGAAACAAGTCAAGAGAAAGTGGGAAGAAACCAATGACAAGAGTTACCAATACAACAACAACAATCACAACCACAATCGCAATAATTATCCCAACAACCGCAACATCAATCGCAACAACAACTTCAACAAACGTCCCAACAACAACTACAATAACCGTCCCAACAACAATAACAACAACAACAACAACAACAACAACAACAACGGTAACAATAACAATCCCAACAACAATCTCAATAACAACAATGGCAACAAAAACCAAAAACAGCCATGCCAAAGAAGTGAAGAGCATCACCCGGGGTTCTGCACAACATTTTGCAACAGGTGTAAAAGGAATGGTCATAGCACGAAGAAGTGCGAGATCTACGGACCAATGCATAACAGAACTAAAAGAACAAATAATGCCAGAACAAATAACACCGCCATAGTTTTTTTTTGGATGTGGAAAACCGGGCCACTTTAGTAGAAATTTCCCAAATCAGGGGAATACTAATGGGCAGGGCCGCAGAAGAGTTTTCAATATTAATACGGCAGAAGCGCAGGAAGACCCGGAGCTTGTTACGGGTACGTTTCTTATTGACAATAAATCTGCTTATGTTTTATTTGATTCGGGTGCGGATAGAAGCTATATGAGTAGAGATTTTTGTGCTAAACTAAGTTATCCACTGACGCCTTTGGATAATAAATTTTTACTCGAATTAGCAAACGGTAAATTAATTACAGCAGATAATATATGTCGGAATCAAGAAATTAAACTGGTTAGCGAAATGTTTAAGATTTATTTGATACCAGTAGAGTTAGGGAGTTTTGATGTGATAATTTGCATAGACTGGTTGAAAAAGGAGAGGGCAGAGATCGTATGTTACAAAAATGCAATTAGCATTGTACGAGAAGAAGGAAAACCCTTAATGGTGTATGGAGAAAAGAGCAACGCGAAGTTACATCTTATTAGTAATTTGAAGGTGCAAAAGCTAATAAGAAAAGGTTGCTATGCTATTCTAGCACATGTCGAGAAAGTACAAACTGAAGAAAAGAACATCAATGATGTTCCCGTCGCAAAAGAATTTCCCGATGTATTTCCGAAAAAATTACCGGGACTACCTCCACACCGATCCGTTGAATTTCAAATAGATCTTGTACCGGGAGCTGCACCAATAGCTCGTGCTCCATACAGACTCGCACCCAGTGAAATGAAGGAACTTCAAAGCCAATTACAAGAACTTTTAGAGCGTGGTTTTATACGACCAAGTACATCACCATGGGGAGCTCCTGTTTTGTTTGTCAAAAAGAAGGATGGTACATTCAGGTTATGTATCGACTACCGAGAGTTGAACAAACTTACCATCAAGAACTGTTACCCACTACCGAGAATTGACGACTTATTTGATCAACTACAAGGCTCGTCGGTTTATTTGAAGATCGATTTACGTTCCGGGTATCATCAAATGCGGGTGAAGGAGGATGATATTCCGAAGACTGCTTTCAGGACGCGTTACGGTCATTACGAGTTTATGGTTATGCCGTTTGGGTTGGCTAATGCACCAGCTGTGTTCATGGACCTCATGAACCGAGTGTGTGGACCATACCTTGACAAGTTTGTCATTATTTTCATCGATGACATACTTATTTACTCAAAGAATGATCAAGAGCACGAAGAACATTTGAGAAAAGTGCTAGAGTTGTTGAGGAAAGAAAAACTGTACGCTAAGTTTTCAAAGTGTGCATTTTGGTTGGAAGAGGTTCAATTCCTCGGTCACATAGTGAACAAAGAAGGTATTCAGGTGGATCCGGCAAAGATTGAAACAGTTAAAAAATGGGAAACCCCGAAAACTCCGAAACATATACGCCAATTTTTAGGACTGGCTTGTTACTACAGAAGGTTCAATCAAGATTTTTCCAAAATAGCAAAACCCTTGACTGCATTAACGCATAAAGGGAAGAAATTTAAATGGAAGGATGAGCAAGAGAAAGCATTTCAATTGTTGAAGAAAAAGTTAACTACGACACCTATATTGTCATTGCCTGAAGGGAATGATGATTTTGTGATATATTGTGATGCCTCAAAGCAAGGCCTCGGTTGTGTATTAATGCAACGAACGAAGGTAATTGCTTATGCGTCCAGACAATTGAAGATTCATGAGCAAAATTATACGACTCACGATTTGGAATTTGGCGCCGTTGTTTTTGCATTAAAGACTTGGAGGCACTACTTATATGGGGTCAAAAGTATTATATATACCGACCACAAAAGTCTCCAACACATATTTAATTAGAAACAACTGAACATGAGGCAGCGTAGGTGGATTGAATTGTTGAATGATTACGACTTTGAGATTCGTTACCACCCGGGGAAGGCGAATGTGGTAGCCGACGCTTTGAGTAGAAAGGACAGAGAACCTATACGGGTAAAATCTATGAATATAATTATTCGTACTAACCTTACTACTCAAATAAAGGAGGCGCAGCAGGGAGTTGTAAAAGAAGGAAAGTTGAAGAATGAAATACCCAAAGGATCGGAGAAACATCTTAATATTCGGGAAGACTGTAACGACCCTGGATTTTCCAACGTTTATTTATTAATAATTGTTATTATTAATACTTGTGATAAAACGAATGTATGTTATTACATTTACTTGTTGCCATGATACACCGTACTTGACTTTAATTGCCCGAAATGTCTTTGTGACACGCGAAACTTACACGAATAATATTTTCAAGTATTATTTACATTCATGATTGATTTTATTAATCATTTTAATTAACTATGGTGATTAGTTAGTTACTTGGGCTTTAATTGGATTTATTTGTTAATTAATACATACTTGGGCTTTATGATTGAACATGGGCTTATAAGCCCACCCTACACCCTTAAGTGGATTAATTAGCCCATCATCACTTGTAAGTATTACTTGTAAATGGAAACTAGTTAGTTAAAAACAATTGGAATCTAGTTTACACATAATCCCCATGCACATACCTCCATTAACCAACTTTGTAAGGCTTTACATGCAATAAACTAGTGAACAAAGTCCCTCCCCATCCTTTATCCTTGACCGTCGGCTACACTAGGGAGGATGGGAGTTTTCTTTTTAAAATTTCTTACTACTTCATTCACATTTACTCACTCATTTTCACACACACAAAAATTACTTGCAAGTTCTCTCATATTTTCTCTCTTTTTCTCTCCATTCTTGTAAGTAACTAGAAACTTTTTTTCTTCCTTTCTTTTCCTTGTAAAACCGAAACTCACACATATATATCATCATCATTCTTTGTTGTTTGTTGTTACTTGTTTCATGTTGTTGTTTGTTACTTAATTTCTAGTTGTTGTTGTTGTTACTTACTTACATATTACAAGAATCAAACTACCTAGTTTCATTCTTCTTTTATCTTGTATTACAAGAACACTCAAGAACATAAACTTAGTAGTTTATGATTCTACTTTTATTTTTTCAAAAGATTTAAGGTTTATGTGTTGTAAATCATACTTGTAATTCATGTTAGTAAACTTTAAAATTTACTTTCTTAAAGATCAAACTTTGATTTGAATCTTTAATGTATGAACAACCCATGAACTAGTTACTTGTTTACTTAGTTTATTTCTTCATATTATGCACTTTAATTTCATGTTTGTTGGTTGTTATTGGTCAAGTGTTACTAGTTAACTTTGATCTCATTAATCTTGAACTAAAAGTTAACTTTGAAAGTTCAAGAACATGTAAGTAAGATTTCTTAAATTATAACTTTGTATACTTATGCTTGATCTAGACTTTTGAGTCTTGGATCTTCAAGATCAAACTAAGAACTATGTTCTACAACTTATGATCTTTATTAGTTAGCTTACTTTCAAGTTTATAGTTCAATACTACTTTTATATTTCATGTATGTGTTAAAACTAAGACTTTGATGTAACCTTGGTTCATCAAAACACTTGCAACACTTAAGTGAGTTGTGCTTCATGTCTTAGACTTACACTTGGGTTATGATGGTCAAACCTTGGTGAAAATGATGCAAACACATCAACGAGTTGTACACTTGAAGCTATATGCATCAAGGATGAGAACCGTGATAAGCATCGAGCACCAAGACCACAGGAACCCACTATTTTTCTGTTTTCTGTCTTCTGCCTACTGTTTTCTGGGTTCTGTAACAGACCAGTACACCTGGGCTACTTTAACCTTGATTTTCAGATAGATATTTTCGAGTAGATAATTTTTCATATAGGACTCGTCTTAATCCGAGTTACGGTTTAGGATTTATGGCCCTCCGATCGTCACTATGTCCTTTTAACGTTGTGCAGAAATTTCTGACCTACTCGCACTTAGACCGTCGCCACGTTCAAACGAAGACAAGTTTGCTTCTGTAAATTTTACCACACTTAAAGGACTCATATACGGAGCCATGGACACTGTTCTCACCTTAATTCAGTAAGGATTGAGGCCGTGGTGACTGATCGAAGACAGCTTTTGTTTTAAACTACTTTCATGAACGAAATTTACTTTATGCCTTTTGTTTGATGATGAATGATGATGAACCTTAAGACCTTATTTACATACTTTTAAACCTATTTGGACGATTTACTGACTTAGTACTATTTGACTTAGGTTGAGGACCCATTTGGACAACCTTCATTACTTGCTTACTTTCCGAGTCATACTTTACCGCTACTTTATCATTGTGAGTTATAGCATTCCCTTTTTACTTTAACTTATTTTGGGAACTAAGAATACATGCGGATTTTATGTTTTACATACTAGGCACGAGTACTTAAACTTTATATATGTGTGGGTTATATAACGGCAGAAACATTCCCTTTAGCTCGGTAACGTTTAGTCATTGGTTTTTGAACCGGTGAACGCGAATCTTAGATATGGATCCATAGGGTTTGACATCCCCACTCGGGCTAGTAGCGCTAGAATTTAATGAGTGTTTAATACTTCGTAAACATACGCACTTGCCAAGTGTACTTTCAGGGGGTATAAACGTTAAGTTAGTTACCAAGTGCCCACGGTTAACATATACTTTACATACTATTTTGAAACGCTCGTTGTAGCACTGAAATCTCGTGGCCTACCTTACATACTATTATACTTAAACTATAGCTCACCAACCTTTGTGTTGACGTTTTTAAGCATGTTTTTCTCAGGTGCTTAAGGTTATTTGTTTCCGCTGTCGTGCTAGTCTTGCCATAGACACCCGCTGCTCTAGTGTTATCACAGCATGAACTGTTTATCTTGCATTCAAACTTAATTACATTTGAAACTATGTTTTGTAACGACCTAAGGGTCACATACATTTATTCATGCTTGCTATTCGTAGAAGCATACTGTTGGTGTAAAACAATTGACGTCGGTTATGACGTCATCTTTTTATCGTGAATGCAACTTCTTTTATTACAGTATGTAGTACCTAACCTTGTAATGATCCTGTTGTTGATGATTCGTACACGATGGTTTTGTACGGGGCATCGCATTTGGTATCAGAGCATTGGTTGTAGGGAATTAGGTTGCATTAGTGAGTCTAAGACCGACCCGATTAGGATTCACTAATAGGACTAATCTACAACTTGCTAGTTTACTTGTTTCCGCTGACTTACTACATGCTGCTGCTTACTTTTACTGCTATATGCCATATGCTACTACATGATTTCACTACTGTATGATATTACTTGCTTTCGATTGCATGCTACCTCTGTACGATTCGTTATTATTGCCATGCTACTTATTGTTATACATGATTTAAACTGTTGGCCTAATATATGCTTGCTTTATGACTTACTGACATGGAAAATTTTATTTTTCCTTGTTCAGATGTCGGATATTCCACCTGCTATCGTTTTGGGCAGTTCAGACTCGTCAGCCACCCCACCTGCTGCTGCTGCCGACACACCGATCCCGCTACCCACGAGTGACCCCGGCGCTTAATCTTCCGGGACTAGCAGCCAGGCGCCTGCCCCATTGGTTACTTCTAGCGGAGCCCAGGACCCTTCGGAGATTCCAGCTCCATCTGCCCCCGGACCCTCAGGATCACAGCCCCGCTCTGGTGAGATTGTGATTCCCGCGGAGTTCGGGGAAGGTCCTTTCCGTAACCGGTATTGCCATTGGTGCCGACGCGCCCCTAATGGACGTCTCATTCCGATCAGACCCGCTCGTTACCAACAGATGATGTCTGCTCAAGGACGACCAGTTCAGCCACCCGTACAGCCACCACATGATTCGGACGACCCGTCATCCACCGATGCTTCATCCGACGACACCTCCTCAGACGACTCCAGTGATGATGAGGACCCTACTGATGTACCTATTCAGCCACCCTCCACCCCGCCAAAGAAGCGGTATCGCTTCGACGGTACCATCATTCCGAGGATCAACGGAGGACGAGCCTTCACTGACGCGTTTGGTCGGCGTCGTAGGGTTACTCCCCGTAATCGGCTTGTGCCGTATCCTGCTGACCCACAAGTGCTTAAGGCACCCCGTTATGTACTGAATATTTCTGGAGCCGGAACAACTGCACCCCGTTATGTAATGTCTGCACCACCGGCACCACCTGCTCCACCGGAACCACCTGCACCGCCAGCACCGCCTGCCCCACCATCTCCTACTGTCGAGGAATTGAAAAGGGAGGTGGAGACCCTCCGAGCTCGAGTTGCTGAGCTAGAGGACCAGATGGCCCATGTTATGGACATCCTTCACCCACCTTCACCGTAGGGCTTTTGTATTTAGATTTTATTATGTAATCTAGTTGTAGTTTTATGTTTCACCTATGTATTGTACGGACTTATTCAGATGTATGAAACTTATTATTATTAATGGAACTTTGCGTTATTTAATTCTTGCACGATGTTCTATTTACATTTCTGTACGATGATTCTGTGGTATTTGCACCTAGATGCCTTATTTAATAACATGTGATGTGTTGATTCCATGTTGGTTGTCGTATACTGTATTATTACTATTGAATGCTGGATTTTGACTTGAGTCAAAATGTTTGTATAGAACACCATGGCTAACGGTCGATCCACACTTACTGCTGCTCAAATTGAAGAGATGATCCAAGAATGTGTAGCCGCAGCCATTGCGGAAATGCAACCCCAAGCTCCACCGCCACCGCCACCACCACCGGTTATTCAGCCCATTCGAAATGGGTGTACTTACAAGGAATTCCAGAGCTGTAAACCACATAACTTCAGCGGCACTGAGGGACCGGTTGGTCTCACCAGATGGTTCGAGAAACTTGAATCAGTATTCCGAGTTAGCAACTGTTCGGAGGACAACTAAACCAAATTTGCTTCTTGCACGCTATCTGACGCGCTCTCACATGGTGGAACACAATGGCACAGGCACAAGGCATTGATGAGGCGTATGCTACGCCATGGGAGGAATTTAAGTGTACCATGATTGAGGAGTATTGTCCGAGAACCGAAATCCAAAAGATGGAAATAGAATTCATGCAGTTAAAGGCCGTTGGGAATGACCTTGATGGTTACAACAGGAGATTTTTGGAACTAGCCCTGATGTGTCCGACAATGGTCACCCCAGAATTCAAGCGAATGGAGAGATACTTCTGGGGACTCCCTAAGAGCATTAAGGGAAACGTCACCTCATCCAAACCACCGAATGTTCCCGAAGCGATGCGCATGGCGCATACTTTAATGAATCAAATAACCATCGATGAACCGGAGAAAACTAAGTCTGAAGCGGGTACTAGTGAGAAGCGCAAATGGGATAACCACAACAACAACAACAACAACAACAACAACAGAGGAAGAAACTATGAACAGAACCCGGCGAAACGACATGAGGGTTTCAGAGGAAACAACAACGGTAGAGAACCTAACCCCAACAACAACACCAACTCCAACCCGAACTACAAGGGAACCCTACCTCAATGCAATAGGTGTTACAAACACTACACTGGGTATTGCAATGTTGTCTGCGAGAAGTGCCAACGGTCTGGGCATGTTGGCAAAGACTGCAAGGTCACCACTTTGAATGGGAAGCCGAACACCAACGGGCCGAAGAAGTGTTACGAATGCGGGCAGACGGGCCATTTTAGAAATGCGTGTCCAAATAAGCGAAAAGATGGCGAACCACCGCGTGCTAGAGCTTTCAACGTTAATGCAAGGGACCCACGCGAAAACCCTGACTTGGTGACAGGTATATTCAAAATCAACAATCTTTTAGCTTCTGTCTTGTTTGATACTGGTGCGGATAGAAGTTATGTATGTAGACATTTTTTCGATAAGATTAATTGGTCTTTAGTCCCGTTAAAAGAGAGTATGCTTGTCGAGGTCGCCAATGGAAAACTTGAAAAAGTTGACCATATTAGTCGAGGAGCTATTATCAACATAGCTGGTGCAGATTTCGAAATTGATTTGATACCTATCAAATTGGGAAGTTTTGACGTGATCGTCGGTATTGATTGGTTGAGCAAGATAAAGGCTGATATTATTTGTGGAGATAAAGCTCTTCGTATACCACAAGGAGACGGTGAGCCACTGGTTATCTATGGAGAGAGATGTACCTCGAAGCTGAACCTCATTAGTTGCGTGAAAGCGCAAAAGATCATGAAGAAGGGATGTCTTGCTGTCATAGCGCATGTGAAAACGGTAGAAACTGAGGTGAAGAATGTGAACGATGTTCGAATTGTGAACGAATTTTCCGATGTCTTCCCTGAAGAATTTCCTGGATTACCGCCGCCGAGAGCCGTAGAGTTTCAGATTGATTTAGTGCCAGGAGCCGCACCTGTAGCTCGCGCACCTTATAGACTCGCACCTTCCGAGATGCAAGAATTATAGAGTCAACTACAAGAGCTGTTAGACCGTGGATTTATCCAACCAAGTTTCTCGCCCTGGGGCGCACCCATGCTGTTTGTGAAGAAGAAGGATGGATCCTTCCGTATGTGTATCGACTACCGTGAGCTCAACAAATTGACTATCAAGTATCGGTATCCTCTTCCACGAATTGACAATCTTTTTGATCAACTACAAGGATCGAGCGTTTACTCAAAGATCGATTTGCGATCCGGTTATCACCAGTTGAGGGTGAAGGAAAGTGATGTGATGAAAACTGCATTCAGGACCCTTTATGGTCATTATGAGTTTCTCGTGATGCCATTCGGTTTGACAAATGCACCTGCCGTGTTCATGGACCTCATGAATCGTGTCTGCAAGCCGTACTTGGATAAGTTTGTTATCGTCTTCATAGATGATATCCTCATCTACTCTAAGAGCGAAGAGGAGCATGAGCAACACCTCCGACTAGTACTTGAACTCCTGAGACAAGAGCAACTTTACGCCAAATTCTCCAAGTGTGAATTTTGGTTGAAGGAAGTCCAGTTTCTGGGTCATGTTGTGAGCGACCAGGGTATCAAAGTTGATCCCACCAAGATTGAAACTATCAGCAAGTTGATAATGCTAAAAACGAACATATATTTCATAGCATTATTCCTCAAGAAAGACAAGCTTTTAGTTGCAATTGTTCTATTTACAAGTAATATTCGTTTAAATAATAAAAGGTGAAGACAAAAGACAGATTCGACGAATTGAAGACGCAAATGACCAAAAAGCTCAAAAGTACAAAATACAATCAAAGAGGTTCCAATTATTGATAAGAAACCTCTCAAAATTACAAGAGTATAAGATTAAAAACGCAAAGTACAAGATATTAAATTGTACGCAAGGACGTTCGAAAATCCGGAACCGGGACCAGAGTCAACTCTCAACGCTCGACGCAATGGACTAAAAATTACAAGTCAACTATGCACATAAATATAATATAATATTTAAATAATTACTAAAATTATTTATATATTATATTTATTTATATAATCCGTCGACAAGCTAGGAGCCAAGGCTTGGTGAGCTGTAAAAACAAACTCCACGACTCGCTGAGTTTGAAGAAGGAAAGGGCCGCGAGTCGCGGAGATTCCCTGGACTCAAATCCCTATAAAACCCAACGAATTCTGATCATTTTTAATATCATATATCCATCCTCTCTATATCTATACGTAAATATTTATATTTATATTTTGATTTTAATTTTAATTTTAATTTTAATCCTAATAATAAGGGTATGTTAGCGAATGTTGTAAGGGTGTAAGTCGAAATTCTGTCCGTGTAACGCTACGCTATTTTTAATCATTGTAAGTTATGTTCAACCTTTTTAATTTAATGTCTCGTAGCTAAGTTATTATTATGCTTATTTAAAATGAAGTAATCATGATGTTGGGCTAATTACTAAAATTGGGTAATTGGGCTTTGTACCATAATTGGGGTTTGGACAAAAGAACGACACTTGTGGAAATTAGACTATGGGCTATTAATGGCCTTTATATTTGTTTAACTAAATGATAGTTTGTTAATTTTAATATAAAGATTTACAATTGGACGTCCCTATAAATAACCATATACACTCAATCGGACACGATGGGCGGGATATTTATATGTACGAATAATCGTTCATTTAACCGGACACGGGAATGGATTAATAGTCACTAGAATTATTAAAACAGGGGTGAAATTATGTACAAGGACACTTGGCATAATTGTTAACAAAGTATTAAAATCTTGTTACAGTTTAAGTCCCCAATTAGTTGGAATATTTAACTTCGGGTATAAGGATAATTTGACGAGGATACTCGCACTTTATATTTATGACTGATGGACTGTTATGGACAAAAACCAGACGGACATATTAAATAATCCAGGATAAAGGACAATTAACCCATGGGCATAAAACTAAAATCAACACGTCAAACATCATGATTACGGAAGTTTAAATAAGCATAATTATTTTATTTCATATTTAATTTCCTTTATTTTATATTTAATTGCACTTCTAATTATCGCACTTTTATTTATTGTTATTGTATTTAATTGCACTTTTAATTATCGTACTTTTTAATTATCGCACTTTTATTTTATCGCACTTTTATTTATCGCAATTTCATTATTGTTATTTACTTTACGCTTTAAATTAAGTTATATTTATTTTTATTATTTTACATCAGGTTTTAACTGCGACTAAAGTTTTTAAAATCGACAAACCGGTCATTAAACGGTAAAAACCCCCCTTTATAATAATAATATTACTTATATATATATATATATTTGTATTTTTATAAAATAAAACTAATATAGCGTTAAGCTTTGTTTAAAGATTTTTCCCTGTGGAACGAACCAGACTTACTAAAAACTACACTACTGTACGATTAGGTACACTGCCTATAAGTGTTGTAGCAAGGTTTAAGTATATCCATTCTATAAATAAATAAATATCTTGTGTAACATTGTATCGCATTTAATAGTTTTTCCTGTAAAAATATAAGCTATTTTATATACACCTCGCATAACATCAAGTATAATATATCTTGTGTAAAATAAAGATATCTTGTGTAAAATAAAGTATTTTATATACAATTTGTGGGCGGGATATTTATATGTACGAATAATCGTTCATTTAACCGGACACGGGAATGGATTAATAGTCACTAGAATTATTAAAACAGGGGTAAAATTATGTACAAGGAGACTTGGCATAATTGTTAACAAAGTATTAAAATCTTGTTACAGTTTAAGTCCCCAATTAGTTGGAATATTTAACTTCGGGTATAAGGATAATTTGACGAGGATACTCGCACTTTATATTTATGACTGATGGACTGTTATGGACAAAAACCAGACGGACATATTAAATAATCCAGGACAAAGGACAATTAACCCATGGGCATAAAACTAAAATTAACACGTCAAACATCATGATTACGGAAGTTTAAATAAGCATAATTATTTTATTTCATATTTAATTTTCTTTATTTTATATTTAATTGCACTTCTAATTATCGCACTTTTATTTATTGTTATTGTATTTAATTGCACTTTTAATTATCGTACTTTTTAATTATCGCAATTTTATTTTATCGCACTTTTATTTATCGCAATTTCATTATTGTTATTTACTTTACGCTTTAAATTAAGTTATATTTATTTTTATTATTTTACATCAGGTTTTAACTGCGACTAAAGTTTTTAAAATCGACAAACCGGTCATTAAACGGTAAAAACCCCCCTTTATAATAATAATATTATTTATATATATATTTGTATTTTTATAAAATAAAATTAATATATCGTTAAGCTTTGTTTAAAGATTTTTCCCTGTGGAACGAACCGGACTTACTAAAAACTACACTACTGTACGATTAGGTACACTGCCTATAAGTGTTGTAGCAAGGTTTAAGTATATCCATTCTATAAATAAATAAATATCTTGTGTAAAATTGTATCGCATTTAATAGTTTTTCCTGTAAAAATATAAGCTATTTTATATACACCTCGCATAACATCAAGTATTTTTGGCGCAGCTGCCGGGGACTCAATTTCTTGCTTAAAAGCCGGAAGCGCAACGCTAAATAAAAAAAAATTAAATATATAAATCTAGTTTTAAGATTTTTTATTTATAAAATTATAAAGTATTTCTATTTTTATTTTAGTTTTTTAATATAAGTTTTTATTATATAAATATTTTTATTAAAACAGAAAATATAAAACAAAAAAAAGGTAAAATGTCGAATTTAATACTGCACCTGATCTGAATTTTCATTCACCGCGACTCGCGGAGATTTTTGCCAGGTGGAATCGCGACTCACGGAGATACTCTGACACGGGTACACGGAAACCCTAACAGCATCATTAGGTAATTATTATTATTATTAATAATTAAAAACCCTAATTAGGTTTTAATTTTTAATTATTTAAGTTTAGTTTATTTATTTAATTTATATATTTAGTTTAATTAATTTAATTAAATTGTAAAATTAATAGTTTTAATAAATAAATAACATAAAAATAATATTTTTATAAAAATTGTACTTTTTACAACTTTTAGTATATTTTTATATTTTGTACATTTTTAATTGTTTTAGCGTAATATTTGTGTTTTTCTCTCGTATTTAGTTTTAAACTTAGTTTTTGCCATAGTTATTTTTATATCTAGAATTTTAGGCTTTGCCGTAAAATCCCTTAAGTGCTTTTTCTTTAGACTAAGATTTAAGTGCTTTAGAATTTTGCGACGCCTTTTTAAGTTTTAGTACCTTTTTAAGTTATTACCATTTGGGATATAGTTTTTCTTGTAAGCTTTAATATTTTTAGACGCAACTTTTAATTTTTAGTTTTTAGTGCCTTTTTAAGTTTCAACACGCTACTTTCTTATTTTTATTTTTTGACGCCTTTTACCTATGTATCAATTATCACTCCAATTAGTAATCTCAATTTGCGATTATAATTTTAAGTTAGTGA
The DNA here is from genome assembly GCF_046630445.1 of Rutidosis leptorrhynchoides. Classification (NCBI taxonomy): domain Eukaryota; kingdom Viridiplantae; phylum Streptophyta; class Magnoliopsida; order Asterales; family Asteraceae; genus Rutidosis; species Rutidosis leptorrhynchoides. The sequence goes on from NC_092342.1 coordinate 277,260,099, forward strand.
TAGTAATAAGGTTGGGTTAGTCGAGTGTTTTTAAGTTTTATAAGTCTTTTTTTTATTTCTTATTATTCGACGCCTTTTATTTTTCAACCCTTTTCTTTTTCGACGCGCTCTTTTTCTTTCTTATTTCTCGCTATTCTAGTTTTTAGGACATAGATTTTTATTCTACTTCTTATCTAAATTTCTTAAAATTCCAAAAATTTATTTTAAGTGGTTAAATTGATAGACATCAAAATTTTCTGGTTCGTAGTAATAGTTGGATTTGTACGTGGACCGGGTTATTGGAGCCAAACAGTCCTCAATTATATTGAGACCAAACGAATCCTGCCCCTCTGCTGCATCTTTTGGCTATTCGAAACGTGGGCAAAATCAGAAAAGTCTATTAATTGGATAACTTATATAATTTTTCTTTCCTTTTAAAAATTAATAGGATATTCAGTGAATGCACCGAGCAAGACGTTCACCACCTTTTGTACGTTCACCACCTGTAACTAGATCAAGACATCTAGCTAATATTGTCGCCGTTGATTTTTCTTTAGAATCGTCATCCAGTCGACTAAGTACTCCAAATCAAATTTCCGATAATCCATTTTTTGAACCCGACCTCACAATTGAGAATCCGGAGAATATTCAGGGACGATTCGTAGATCCTGAACCATTAATTTTTCCTCCGGAACCACCAATCATTTAAACAGAGATTGTTGAGGAACGAACCATTAAATCAGAATCCTCTAGTGATTCAGATTCAACAAATTCAATTATGGAAGTAACAGAACCTTTAAGTATGGAAGACCGAATGAGAGCTAAACGCACTGGCCAAGGTCACCCAATTACTCATCCTGACATTAATGCGCCAGATTATGAAATCAAAGGACAAATTCTACATATGGTGACTAATCAATGCCAATTTAGTGGTGCGCCGAAGGAAGATCCAAACGAACATCTTCGTACCTTTAATAGGATCTGCACACTATTTAAAATAAGAGAAGTGGAGGACGAACAGATATATCTCATGTTATTTCCATGGACTTTAAAGGGAGAAGCCAAAGATTGGTTGGAATCGTTACCTGAAGGGGCAATTGATACATGGGACGTTTTAGTTGAAAAAATTCTTAAACAATTCTTTCCTGTATCTAAAGCCGTAAGACTTCATGGAGAAATTGTTACGTTCACACAGAAACCGAATGAAACTCTATATGAGGCATGGACAAGATTTGGAAAGTTATTAAGAGGATGTCTGCAACATGGTTTAGACACCTGTCAAAAGATTGTCTCAGTATTGAGCTAACAATGGAACAAAGAGAGAATATTTCATACATAAACCAAAGGCCTGGAAATAATTATCAGAATAATTATCAACCGCCAAGACCGATTTACAATCAAAATTAGAATTATAACCGAAATATTCCATACAACAACCAACAAGGTCCTAGTAATCAACAAGTATTCAATAATACTTACAATCAGCAAAGACCTAATTTTCAAAACAAACCACCACAAACCGATGATAAAAAGCCGAATTTAGAAGATATGATGACAAAGCTAGTTGAAACTCAAACGCAGTTTTTCACATCTCAAAAACAAACTAATGAACAAAATGCTCAAGCATTTAGAAATCAACAAGCTTCTATTCAAAACTTGGAACAAGAAGTAAGTAACCTAGCAAGGTTAATAGGTGAAAGAAAACCGGGAAGTCTACCTAGTGATACAAATTCAAACCCCCGAAATGAAACAGCTAAAGCCATTACCACAAGAAGTGGTACAACACTTAAACCACCTGAAATACCTGTAACTTCTGATGAAGATATTCCTACTCCACAAGAACCACAACCTGAACAAGATAAGGAAAAAGAACCGGTAGTTGAAAAGGTTAATGAAGATAACACAGTTAAGGCTAAACCTTATGTTAAACCATACCAACCACCACTTCCTTACCCGAGTAAAATGAAAAAAGAGAAACTTGAAGCCGAGCAATCCAAATTCTTGGATATGTTTAAACAAATAAATGTAAATCTTCCTTTCATTGATGTAATTTCAGGAATGCCTAGATATGCTAAATTTCTGAAAGATCTAATCACAAATAGAAAGAAAATGGAAGAACTCTCGGCTGTTACTATGAATGCTAATTGTTCAGCAGTGCTGTTGAATAAGATACCAGAAAAACTATCTGATCCAGGAAGTTTCACAATTCCATGTTTTCTGGGTAGTCTTAGTTCAATAGAAGCATTGGCAGACTTAGGTGCTAGTATAAATTTAATGCCGTATTCACTATAAGCTAAACTAGACCTTGGAGAATTGAAACCAACAAGAATAAGCATACAACTAGCCGATCGATCAATAAAATATCCTAGAGGGATAATGGAGAACATGCTAGTTAAAGTTGGTACTTTAGTATTTCCAGTAGATTTTGTTGTTCTGGACATGGAAGAAGATTCTCAAGTTCCTCTCATATTAGGAAGACCATTCTTAAACACGGCTAAAGCAATGATATACATGTTTGGTAAGAAATTGACCCTAAGTATAGAGGACGAGAGTGTTACCATTTCAGTTGATAGAGCAATGCAACAACCGCAATCTGCAGATGATACATGTTATTATATTCAAATTATAGATTCACATGCAGAATTATTAGAAGAATTTCCAGAATTACAAGGAACAGGAGAATGTTCTTTAGGAGAAGGAACTGAACCAATTGATGAAGTTGAAATGTTAGCTACACTAATAGCTAATGGATATGAACCAACAACAGAAGAAATTCAAATGCTAAAAGAAGAAGACAGATATCGATATAAATCATCGATAGTAGAACCTCCGAAATAAGAGTTAAAGCCACTTCCAAACCATTTGGAATACGCTTATTTACATGGTGAATCTGAATTACCTGTAATAATATCGTCTTCTCTTACTAAAAATGAAAAATCTCAACTCATTTATGTGTTGAAAGCTCATAAACCAGCCATTGCATGGAAGATTCATGATATTAAAGGAATAAGTCCTTCGTATTGCACACATAAAATCCTTATGGAAGAAGGTCATAAAACGTATGTGCAACGCCAACGAAGACTAAATCCTAATATGCAAGATGTTGTTAAAAAAGAAATTATTAAACTGCTAGATGCAGGTTTAATTTATCCGATCTCTGATAGTCCATGGGTAAGCCCAGTTCAATGCGTGCCTAAGAAGGGTGGCATGACTGTCATCATAAATGAAAAAAATGAGCTTATTCCTACTAGGACTGTAACAGGACGGCGTGTATGTATTGATTATAGAAAATTAAATGACGCCACCAGAAAAGATCACTTTCCCTTACCTTTCATTGATCAAATGTTGGAAAGATTAGCCGGAAATAGTTATTATTGTTTTCTTGATGGATTTTCCGTATATTTTCAAATTCCAATAGCACCCGAAGATCAAGAGAAAACCACGTTCACGTGCCCTTATGGTACTTTTGCTTACAAACGCATGCCATTTGGACTTTGCAACGCCCCTGCAACCTTTCAAAGGTGCATGATGGCGATTTTTCACGACATGATAGAAGAATGCATGGAAGTTTTCATGGATGACTTTTCAGTCTTCGGTGATACATTTGAATCATGTCTAGTAAATCTGGAACGAATGCTTATTAGATGCGAACAATCAAATCTAGTACTTAATTGAGAGAAATGCCATTTCATGGTTAAAGAAGGCATCGTTCTTGGACATAAAATTTCAAAAGAAGGAATTGAAGTGGATAGAGCTAAAGTAGATGTAATTGCTAAACTTCCACATCCCACCAATGTTAGAGGAGTTAGGAGTTATCTAGGGCATGCCGGTTTTTACCGACGTTTCATAAAAGATTTTTCTAAAATTGCCACTCCTATGAATAAACTCCTAGAAAAGGATGCTCCATTCATCTTTTCAGATGAATGCATCAAATCTTTTAATATTCTTAAAGAGAAACTCACTAATGCAACGATCATGATAATACCAAATTGGAATCTACCGTTTGAACTAATGTGCGATGCAAGTGATTTTGCAATGGGAGCCGTTTTAGGACAAAGGATTGAAAAACGATTTCAACCTATATATTATGCTAGTAAGACGTTACAAGGAGCACAAACAAATTACACAACTACAGAAAAAGAACTCCTTGCTATTGTCTTTGCTTTTGACAAATTTCGTTCATATCTCGTTCTAGCAAAAACGGTGGTCTATACCGACCATTCTGCTCTTAGATACCTATTTTCGAAACAAGATACCAAACCAAGATTAATCCGTTGGATCTTACTCTTACAAGAGTTCGATATTGAAATCCGAGATAAAAGAGGAGCAGAAAATCTCGCCGCCGATCATCTTTCTCGTCTTGAAAATCCCGAATTAGAAGTTCTAAATGAATCGGCCATACAAGACAACTTTCCTGATGAATATCTATTAAAGATAGATTATAATGAAATTCCATGGTTTGCAGACTATGCAAACTACTTAGTATGTGGATTCCTTGAAAAAGGATTGTCGTACCAAAAACGAAAGAAATTCTTTAGTGATATAAAACACTATTTCTGGGAAGATCCACATCTGTTTAAAAGTTGTCCAGATAGAATAATACGCCGATGTGTATTCGGAGATGAAGCTAGTAAAATTTTAAACCATTGTCACACAGGACCAACAGGAGGGCATTATGGGCCTCAACTAACAGCAAGAAAAGTTTATGATGCTGGATTCTATTGGCCTACAATTTACAAAGACGCACACCTTCTTTGCAAATCCTGTGATGTTTGTCAAAGGGCCGAAAAAATAAGTCAAGGTGATGAAATGCCACAAAATGTCATTCAAGTATGTGAAGTATTTGACATTTGGAGTATTGACTTTATGGGTCCATTTCCAAAATCTCATAATAATCTCTATATTCTCGTAGCCATTGATTATGTATCTAAATGGGCGGAAGCACAAGCTCTCCCAACTAACGATGCACGAGTTGTAGTCAACTTTTTAAAACGTCTTTTTGCAAGGTTTGGAACACCGAAAGCTTTAATAAGTGATCGGGGAACTCATTTCTGTAATAATCAACTTGAGAAGGTTCTTAAAAGATATGGAGTAACTCATAAAATCTCAACCGCATATCATCCACAAACGAGTGGACAAGTTGAAAATACCAACCGAGCTTTAAAACGTATTCTAGAGAAAACCGTAGGATCAAATCCGAAGGAATGGTCCATTAAGTTGGAGGATGCACTCTGGGCTTTTAGAACAGCCTACAAAACTCCAATTGGAACCACACCTTTTAGACTCGTTTACGGAAAAGCATGTCATCTTCCAGTAGAAATTGAACACAAAGCATTTTAGGCTTTGAAGACATGTAATCTTGATTTACATGAAGCTGGACGTCTACGGTTAAGTCAATTAAATGAATTAGAAGAATTAAGACAAGAAGCATACGAAAATTCGTTAATCTATAAGGAAAGAACGAAGAAATGGCATGATAAAAGAATCAGAAGTTCAAAAGAATTCAAAGAAGGAGACAGAGTTCTTCTTTTTAATTCACGATTCAAGCTATTTCCTGGAAAATTGAAATCAAGATGGTCTGGACCATTCATAGTCAAAAGAGTTTTCCCATACGGAACAGTAGAATTAATAAATTCAAATGGGATTGAATTTAAAGTTAATGGTCACAGAGTTAAACATTACATACATGGTCCGATGGAAGTCGACAACGAAGTTAATCACAATTTTGATACCACAGCTAACTAAGTGTGGGGAGAATCAAGTCTTTTAAAGGATAATATGTATTTCTGTTAGAGTTAGATTTTCTGTTTTCGTGTAGTTCTCGAAAATGGAACCCGAATGGTCTTTCCCTAGCAGACCCTAAAGAACTAGTCTTCTCCCCCCATTCTGAATTTTTATATTTTGTAGGTTTTTACGAAATGAAGACTTCCTGTGAACTAAACCATGGTCTAATGCTACACGCTTTGATCACTAAACGTAATAATGACACACTTCCGAGTGAACTAGTATCAGTAATCAGAGAAAGATTGGACGGAGTAAGAAAAGAATCCAGATGCGAAGATAATAAGTTACAATTTGGTAAAGGAAAATCAAAATCCGCAGCGAAAAGAAGAGCACGACACCTTGAAAGATGTCACAAATGCGGAAAATGGTCACATGGAGGTAAATGTTCAAATAATCAAACCTATTCAAACACCGAATTTGTTACGTTATGCAGAGACGGACCGTTCATATGTTTAGAAGAAAAAACACTGAATGCTCGAGGTTACGTCTATGTAGCCATGGAAAATCAATTAAACCGACTATCTTATGAATGGGATAGATCATATCACTAAGAATACTATCTCACCGGTAAGTCTGTACAGTTTTTATTTTTTATTTTCATTTTTAACCTTTTGATAATAAACGCTAATTTGTTCGCTATAAAGTATTAAATTGGTATTCGATGAAATTAGGTTTGGCGACCGAAATTATTGATATCATTCAAAAATTTATTACATCACTGCGAAATTTAACGTTTATTCTTAAGGTATAAATATCTTTAATCAATCAAACCAAAATATTTCAAAAATTCGTCATGAGTTAAATTAGGTCATGGAACCGAAATTACTTTACCGAAAAGAGGGGCACATATTTTTGATAATATTTGATTGATTAAAGTAAGATAAAAGCCAAAAAGATTTTTAATTTTATTTTTACCATGTTTTTAAAATTAATATATAAATCTTAAATTAATATTGTGAACTCTGTAAAATCAATATATTTAAGTTTGTCAATATTTGAAAAATTAATATTTTTAATATAAGTTTGTATGTATAAAAACAAAAATATAATATAAGTTTGGTGTGAATTTTTAATATTATGCATTTTTAATTAAGTTTGGTGTAAATTTTTAATTTTATGCATTTTTAAATTTAAGTTGTGTGAATTTAAAAACAAAAATTTACTTTATGTCGCTAAGTTAAAAATATGATTTTTAAAATTCGTCGTAAGTTGAAGACTAGGTCTTTGAACCGAAATTGCTTTACCCGAGGGAGGGACGAGAACTTTTATTATCATTATTTTTAATCTTATTGAATTAAAGTATGCCAAAAACATTAAAAAAAACCCAAAAATCTAAGCTTTTAAAACAATCGCTTGATAAAGACAAATTTTAAAATTTTGTCGAGGGACGGACTAGGACATCGATCCGAAACGACCTCATCCTAAAACAAAGGAAAACAAAATTTTAAATTTATTTCATATTTGTTTTATAAGTTAAGAATTATTAAAAAAAAAAAACCAAACTCCGCGACTCGCGGAGTTTGAAGAACAAAATCACCGCGACTCACGGAGGATGTAAAATCCAGAAAAAAATATAACGCAGATCAGACAGTTCCCAACACACCCCCAACCCAAAAACTGCGAAAAACACCCGAACAAAACACACACAAAATCGATTTTTTGGCCATTTTTCATCAAATCTTTTACAAAATCATGTTGAGAAGGATGCTATCAAGGAATTACTCAAGAAAAACGGTAAATTTCTACACCAAAACACCCTTTAATCCGAAAAATTAGTGTTCTTGAGCAATTTTATACCCAATTCAATTTTGATACTTTTTAGTGTAATTATGCTTAAATTGTTTATGTATTATGCTTGTATAACCTAGATTGATGCTATTTAACATGATTAAAATTTTGAGAAATCTGTGGTTTGTGTTCTTGAGCAATTTGGGACTTTTTGATATAAACAGGTTATGTCCGATTTTTTTCATGAATTATTGCTAAATTAAGTAGTGTAACATGTTTAGGTAGTTAAATGATCCAAACTTTGAGCCTAAACATGATTTTTGAGAATTAAAGTGGACTTTTTCAAGTCTAAAATTCATGAACTTGATTTTTGAGAGATAATGCCATTTGAAACTTGTTTAATTGCTAGTAATGATTATTTTGACATGTTATTTCAGTTGAATGCTTATGAACTTGGCGAACATTTTCGTATATGCTTATTTGAAAAAGTGTAGATTTGATAAAAATATGAAAATGAGCATAAGTTTGATATAAATTGGACATGTCATTGTAATTATTTTGATTGATAATTTTGCTGACACTAATGCATATTTGGATGCACAAAAAATTGTGTTTGATGTGTTTTGCAGACTGAAAGGGGTGAATCTTCATCCCAAGCTCGCAATGCTCCTCCTGAGAATGCGGAACAACAGGATGTTGATAGCTATTATAAACAAGATATACCTCATCCAGTTATGACATTTTCAGATATGCACTTGGAAGATTTGCACCCGAACTTGAGATTTGACAGACGTTAGATAGATTATCCAAAATACCAAAGGGGCTTGCATACTCTTCATTCTAAAGTTGTTGAAGTACCTAGGGTAATAGAATGGGCACCATTAGAAGCTGTAGAATTGGCCGGGCCAATTAGAGAATTACTTACACAGAGGTATGGTAATTCTACTTTTAACGATTGGGTACAATTATTCAGCATGTGTAGACCTGTATATAAAGTATGGTGTGAAGAATTATTGTGTAGTATAGAAATAAATGATCGGGTAGTTAGTTTAACCGATCGATCTTTTATTAGATTTTTGTTAGGAGGTTCGATGCGCCACATGTCTTTACTAGACATGGCTCAGGCCTTACGTATATATACGCCTGAGGAGTTAGCATCTGCCGATTGTAGAGGGTTGATATTGAACGGTAGGAAAATTGATGAAAATTTTGATACGCATGGTGTATGGAGTCAAATGACTAGCCATCACCGATTTAAAGGGGGAAATTACTCTTATTTGGATATAGATAGAGCAGAGTTAAGAGTAATTCATAGGTTTTTAGCCAATTCGATTACACAATGAGGTAAGAATAAGGAAAAGGTAAATGAACAGGATTTGTTTTACCACATGTGTATTTGAGACCCACAAAGCGCTGTAAGTATACCTTATTGTGTGGGTTATTATTTATCAGCTATGGTTAGGGGGATGAGACCGCACAGTATAATAGGAGGTGGTATATTTATTACACTAATTGCTGAGTATCTCAATGTGGATATAAGTCGGGGGGATTATTAGTCGAAGAACCAGAACCCCACGATACAATTGGTTTAAATGTATACCATGGTGCGAAGGTTTTGAAGAGGCGAAATAACGCCGCAGTACAATACCATGGTAGACATCCACAGGTTGAGAGAAACCAACAGCCAGGTAATGTGGGAGGGGGAAATGAAATGACAGAAATGCAAAGGTTTATAGCTTCACAAGAGTATGAAAATGCTAGACATCGAGCATTTGAAGATTGGTAAGTTCATCAAAACCAAATCATAGCTCATTGCCAACATGTAGGTAGAAACTATATTCCTACTCCATCGCTCGTATTTCCTCCCTGGTCTATAGAGATCCAACCACCGTATCCTACGTATAACCCAGCCGAAGCATTCTATAACACATACGGTTATGCATGGAACCCCTACTGGTATCAGTATCATCCCTAGTCTACTTAGTTTTATTTATTTTATTATTTGTAATGTTGATACATTTAATACTTATGTTAATATTGTAATAGTTTTTATAATTTTCTAACTTTTATTATTAGATTTTAATAATTTTTGAATGTGGGGTAATATACCAAACTTCAAAAATATGTATATATGTTTGCAGTTTATCTTATGTACACAACAGGGTAAAACAACGCATTTTCAAAGACTGGCATTAAGTTCAGCAAAAGCAACTAATTTTGACGACAAGATGCAAAATATATGTGAAATAACAACAAGACGGAATGAACAAATGATGTGCACCATTTATCATTCAACACAAACAACAATATGTTTGGAAACTTTGGTAAAATTTAATCATTTCTACGCTAATCACCCTCAATAATTTAAATTGTTACTGATTTCTTGCAAATGAGGGCATTGCAAGATCTTAAGTGTGGGAAGGGGTTAAATTCTTTCGGATTTTTAAAATTTTTATCTTAAACACTTGGTTACCATTAAAAATACTAGTAAAGCAGTAGTTGTATTAGAATCTAGTGCTCTCTGATAATAAAGAACAACCCTAGTCTTATATACTGACTACCCAATTCTAGTAAAATTTTTCAAAATTTTCAATTAAATGAACTCAAAATCATGTTTATACATATTTATGAATGATAAAACTAGGTTTTAACACCGAAATTATTGTTACCTCGGAAAGGACATAAATTGAGAAACAAACCAAAATGTTAGAATTCATTTAAAATGGAATAGAGGACAATAAAAAGGAAAATAAAAGCCAAGTGTGGGAAAATTTACCAAGTTATTTTAAACATATGTCACATATTTCTGTAACAAATAACTGAAAATACTTTTGCTTTGGACTAAACTAAACTGTGTTACCCAATGAAAGAAAAGAAGAGATGGATCTACACGATGAATCAATTCCATCATTAAAAGGAAGTAAAGTCTTCTGAAAAAGAAACGCGCTTCTTGATTTAGGTCAGGAAGTTGACGTCCAGACCAGCTGTAGGTTGACGAAAAATCCAGAAAAGTCATCTCTAAAATCAGCAGGAAATCCACGGACCTCAGCATAAAACAGGGTCGCCAAGTGGTCAGATTTATCCTAACCATGAGAAGGATTTATCTCGTACAACGGGGTCACCGTGCAAATTAGCTGGATAAGACTAATGAATCAGATCCCTAGAAAGGATAATCTCCTTAAAGATCAAAAATCAACTTTTAAGACTGATATTACTCAATCCTAGAGATTGACCTTAAAGATTGAGAATTACAAACTCATGGAATTCGATGATATCTAAACTCGAGCTTGAACGAGAAAATATTTTGATCAAATTAAAACCGATTTGTTTTCTGAAAACCCTATTTTCAATGCTTTCATTACCTTTGAACGTAAAATCCTAGGAATTCACCTGGAATTCATTAGGTCGCCTGAACCAAATCGGGTGTCAACCGTAAGAACGGTGGTTGCATAGCATGGTCAAAGACAGGACCTTATGCCAGACCAAAAAATTATAAGGGTGAGCTTTACTATTGCTCTTACAAAGGATAGTAATTGCGTCCGACACGTTATAGACCATAATTAAAAGCATGTCAGGAGACATTGCCTTAAACAGTGCTTGTTCAACGCTTCCCTTTACAACCGGACGGTAGTTTACCGAAAGGTAATATTCGGAACAAGTAAACTGGACGTGTTGCTTTCCCAATACAAGGTTAGCAAGTGGGTGACACAAAACCGCAAGTTTTGAGCTAAAATTTTCAAATCTGAAACCTACCAAACCCACAAAAATATTTTGCAAACACCAGTGAAGGGTTATTCCGGAAAAATTATCTAGGGTAAAAGCTAGATTTAATTTTCAAAAAGATCAAATGTTTTCATAAAGATCCAATTTCCTTAATGGATCTAAATTTTATAGTCATGTGGGACTGTAAACCACATCGTTACTACCATTGTTTATACTGCCGTAAAGAAATCACTGATGTACAAAGTGTGAAGAATAAAGAAGTGATTCTAGTATTTCAAGACTATATTGCTTGAGGACAAGCAACGCTCAAGTGTGGGAATATTTGATAATGCTAAAAATGAACATATATTTCATAGCATTATCCCTCAAGAAAGACAAGCTTTTAGTTGCAATTGTCCTATTTACAAGTGATATTCGTTTAAATAATAAAAGGTGAAGACAAAAGACAGATTCGACGAATTGAAGAAGCAAACGACCAAAAAGCTCAAAAGTACAAAATATAATCAAAGAGGTTCCAATTATTGATAAGAAACGTCTCAAAATTACAAGAGTACAAGATTCAAAACGCAAAGTATAAGATATTAAATTGTACGCAAGGACGTTCTAAAATCCGGAAGCGGGACCAGAGTCAACTCTCAATGCTCGACGCAACGGACTAAAAATTACAAGTCAACTATGCACATAAATATAATAAAATTATTTAATATAATATAATATTTAAATAATTACTAAAATTATTTATATATTATATTTATTTATATAATCCGTCGACAAGCTAGGAGCCAAGGCTTGGTGAGCTGTAAAAACAAACTCCGCGACTCGCGGAGTTTGAAGAAGGAAAGGGCCGCGAGTCGCGGAGATTCCCTGGACTCAAATCCCTATAAAACCCAACGAATTCTGATCATTTTTAATATCATAAATCAATCTCTCTCTATATATGTATACGTAATATTTATATTTATATTTTATATTTTAATTTTAATTTTAATTTTAAATCCTAATAATAAGGGTATGTTAGCGAATGTTGTAAGGGTGTAAGTCGAAATTCTGTCCGTGTAATGCTACGCTATTTTTAATCATTGTAAGTTATGTTCAACCTTTTTAATTTAATGTCTCGTAGCTAAGTTATTATTATGCTTATTTAAAACGAAGTAATCATGATGTTGGGCTAATTACTAAAATTGGGTAATGGGCTTTGTACCATAATTGGGGTTTGGACAAAAGAACGACACTTGTGGAAATTAGACTATGGGCTATTAATGAGCTTTATATTTGTTTAACTAAATGATAGTTTGTTAATTTTAATATAAAGATTTACAATTGGACGTCCCTATAAATAACCATATACACTCGATCGGACACGATGGTCGATGTATTTATATGTACGAATAATCGTTCATTTAACCGGACACGGAAATGGATTAATAGTCACTAGTCACTAGAATTATTAAAACAGGGGTGAAATTATGTACAAGGACACTTGGCATAATTGGTAACAAAGTAATAAAACCTTGTTACAGTTTAAGTCCCCAATTAGTTGGAATATTTAACTTCGGGTATAAGGATAATTTGACGAGGACACTCGCACTTTATATTTATGACTGATGAACTGTTATGGACAAAAACCAGACGGACATATTAAATAATCCAGGACAAAGGACAATTAACCCATGTGCATAAAACTAAAATCAACACGTCAAACATCATGATTACGGAAGTTTAAATAAGCATAATTCTTTTATTTCATATTTATATAATCCATCGACAAGCTAGGAGCCAAGGCTTGGTGAGCTGTAAAAACAAACTCCGCGACTCGCGGAGTTTGAAGAAGGAAAGGGCCGCGAGTCGCGGAGATTCCCTGGACTCAAATCCCTATAAAACCCAACGAATTCTGATCATTTTTAATATCATATATCCATCCTCTCTATATCTATATGTAAATATTTATATTTTAATTTTAATTTTAATTTTAATTTTAATCCTAATAATAAGGGTATGTTAGCGAATGTTGTAAGGGTGTAAGTCGAAATTTTGTCCGTGTAACGCTACGCTATTTTTAATCATTGTAAGTTATGTTCAACCTTATCGAATTTAATACTGCACCTGATCCGAATTTTCATTCACCACGACTCGCGGAGATTTTTGCCAGGTGGAACCGCGACTCGCGGGGACACTCTGACACGGGTACACAGAAACCCTAACAGCATCATTACGTAATTATTATTATTATTAATAATTAAAAACCCTAATTAGGTTTTAATTTTTAATTAATTAAGTTTAGTTTATTTATTTAATTTGTATATTTAGTTTAATTAATTTAATTAAATTGTAAAATTAATAGTTTTAATAAATAAATAACATAAAAATAATATTTTTATAAAAATTGTACTTTTTACAACTTTTAGTATATTTTTATATTTTGTACCTTTTTAATTGTTTTAGCGTAATATTTGTGTTTTTCGCTCGTATTTAGTTTTAAACTTAGTTTTTGCCATAGTTATTTTTATATCTAGAATTTTAGGCTTTGACGTAAAATCCCTTAAGTGCTTTTTCTTTAGACTAAGATCTAAGTGCTTTAGAATTTTGCGACGCCTTTTTAAGTTTTAGTACCTTTTTAAGTTATTACCATTTGGGATATAGTTTTTCTTGTAAGCTTTAATATTTTTAGACGCAACTTTTAATTTTTAGTTTTTAGTGCCTTTTTAAGTTTCAACACGCTACTTTCTTATTTTTATTTTTCGACGCCTTTTACCTATGTATCAATTATCACTCCAATTAGTAATCTCAATTTGCGATTATAATTTTAAGTTAGTGATAGTAATAAGGTTGGGTTAGTCGAGTGTTTTTAAGTTTTATAAGTCTTTTTTATATTTCTTATTATTCGACGCCTTTTATTTTTCAACCCTTTTCTTTTTCGACGCACTCTTTTTCTTTCTTATTTCTCGCTATTCTAGTTTTTAGGACATAGATTTTTATTCTACTTCTTATCTAAATTTCTTAAAATTACAAAATTTTATTTTAAGTGGTTAAATTGATAGACATCAAAATTTTCTGGTTCGTAGTAATAGTTGGATTTGTACGTGGATCGGGTTATTGGAGCCAAACAGTCCTCAATTATATTGAGACCAAACGAATCCTACCCCTCTGCTGCATCTTTTGGCTATTCGAAACGTGGGCAAAATCAGAAAAGTCTATTAATTGGATAACTTATATAATTTTTCTTTCCTTTTAAAAACTAATATATTCAGTGAATGCACCGAGCAAGACGTTCACCACCTTTTGTACGTTCACCACCTGTAACTAGATCAAGACATCTAGCTAATATTGTCGCCGTTGATTTTTCTTTAGAATCGTCATCAAGTCGACCAAGTACTCCAATTCAAATTTCCGATAATCCATTTTTTGAACCCGACCTCACAATTGAGAATCCGGAGAATATTCAGGGACGATTCGTAGATCCTGAACCATTAATTTTTCCTCCGGAACCACCAATCACTCAAACAGAGATTGTTGAGAAAAGAACCATTAAATCAGAATCCTCTAGTGATTCAGATTCAACAAATTCAATTATGGAAGTAACGGAACCTTTAAGTATGGAAGACCGAATGAGAGCTTAACGCACTGGCCAAGGTCACGCAATTACTCATCCTGACATTAATGCACCAGATTATGAAATCAAAGGACAAATTCTACACATGGTGACTAATTAATGCCAATTTAGTGGTGCACCGAAGGAAGATCCAAATGAACATCTTCGTACCTTTAATAGGATCTGCACACTATTTAAAATAAGAGAAGTGGAGGATGAACAAATATATCTCATGTTATTTCCCTGGACTTTAAAGGGAGAAGCCAAAGATTGGTTGGAATCGTTACCTGAAGGGGCGATTGATACATGGGACGTTTTAGTTGAAAATTTTCTTAAACAATTCTTTCCTGCATCTAAAGCCGTAAGACTTCAAGGAGAAATTGTTACGTTCACACAGAAACCGAATGAAACTCTATATGAGGCATGGACAAGATTTGGAAAGTTATTAAGAGGATGTCCGCAACATGGTTTAGACACCTGTCAAATAGTACAAATATTCTACCAAGGATGCAACATCACTACAAGAAAAGACATCGATATAGCAGCTGGTGGTTCCATTATGAAGAAAACCTAAACTGATGCTTACAAAATTATTGATAACACTGCTTCCCACTCACATGAGTGGCACCAAGAAAAAGATATCGTTAGATCATCTAAAGCAGCTAGAGCCGATTCTAGCCATGACTTAGATTCCATTTCTGCAAAGATAGATGCTGTCGAGAGACGAATGGAAAAGATGACTAAAGATATCCACTCAATACGAATTAGTTGTGAGCAGTGTGGAGGACTACATTTGATAAAAGATTGTCTCAGTATTGAATTAACAATGGAACAAAGAGAGAATGTTTCATACATAAACCAAAGGCCTGGAAATAATTATCAGAATAATTATCAACCGCCAAGACAGATTTACAATCAAAATAAGAATTATAACCAAAATATTCCATACAACAACCAACAAGGTCCTATTAATCAACAAGTATCCAATAATACTTACAATCAGCAAAGACCTAATTTTCAAAACAAACCACCACAAACCGATGATAAAAAGCCGAATTTAGAAGATATGATGACAAAGCTAGTTGAAACTCAAACGCAGTTTTTCACATCTCAAAAACAAACTAATGAACAAAATGCTCAAGCATTTAGAAATCAACAAGCTTCTATTCAAAACTTGGAACAAGAAGTAAGTAACCTAGCAAGGTTAATAGGTGAAAGAAAACCGGGAAGTCTACCTAGTGATACAAATGCAAACCCCCAGAATGAAACAGCTAAAGCCATTACCACAAGAAGCGGTACGACACTTAAACCACCTGAAATACCTGTAACTTCTGATGAAGCTATTCCTACTCCACAAGAACCACAACCTGAACAAGATAAGGAAAAAGAACCGGTAGTTGAAAAGGTTAATGAAGATAACACAGTTAAGGCTAGACCTTATGTTAAACCATACCAACCACCACTTCCTTACCCGAGTAAAATGAAAAAAGAGAAACTTGAAGCCGAGCATTCCAAATTCTTGAATATGTTTAAACAAATAAATGTAAATCTTCCTTTCATTGATGTAATTTCAGGAATGCCTAGATATGCTAAATTTCTAAAAGATCTAATCACAAATAGAAAGAAAATGGAAGAACTCTCGGCTGTTACTATGAATGCTAATTGTTCAGCAGTGCTGTTGAATAAGATACCAGAAAAACTATCTGATCCAGGAAGTTTCACAATTCCATGTTTTCTGGGTAGTCTTAGTTCAATAGAAGCATTGGCAGACTTAGGTGCTAGTATAAATTTAATGCCGTATTCACTATACACTAAACTAGACCTTGGAGAATTGAAACCAACAAGAATAAGTATACAACTAGCCGATCGATCAATAAAATATCCTAGAGGGATAATGGAGAACATGCTAGTTAAAGTTGGTACTTTAGTATTTCCAGTAGATTTTGTTGTTCTGGACATGGAAGAAGATTCTCAAGTTCCTCTCATATTAGGAAGACCATTCTTAAACACGGCTAAAGCAATGATAGACGTGTTTGGTAAGAAACTGACCCTAAGTATAGAGGACGAGAGTGTTACCTTTTCAGTTGATAGAGCAATGCAACAGCCGCAATCGGCAGATGATACATGTTATTATATTCAAACTATAGATTCACATGCAGAACTATTAGAAGAATTTCCAGAATTACAAGGAACAGGAGAATGTTCTTTAGGAGAAGGAACTGAACCAATTGATGAAGTTGAAATGTTAGCTACACTAATAGCTAATGGATATTAACCAACAACAGAAGAAATTTAAATGCTAAAAGAAGAAGACAGATATCGATATAAATCATCGATAGAAGAACTGTGACGACCCGGAAATTTCCGACCAAATTTAAACTCTATCTTTATATTATTCCGACATGATAAGCAAAGTCTATTTAGTTGAATCTTAAAATTTTGAACTGTTTTCATATATTCAATTGACCATTGACCATTCTCGACGATTCACGAACCTTTAATTGTAAACAGAAATATAAATAAATAAATATATATGATAAATAAAATATATTAATGAAATAAAAAGAAATTTAGTTATTATGAAATATAACTTAAAATAACCAAAACTTGTTATAGCATACCAAATATTATACTCTGAGATTATTTATAATTGATATATTTATTTACTTGATATTTAAAATATAATTAAATATGTAGTAATTGAAATACATATATATGATGGATATACATATTGTATGTACGTTATAATAAATAAAATATTCAATATATGTTATTATATGTTAGATATTATATGATATTATATAATATGATATAAATGATAAATAGAAGTAATAATATAATAAATGTAATTACAAGTTGGAAGTATAGATGTGTTAGTAATATTATTGATATACATGTTATAAATTTTTTTCTTATCATTATCATTAGTAATATTATTATTATTATATTATTATTAATAAGATTAATTATAAGTTATAAATATAAATATATAAATAAAAGGGATATACAAATAAGGATATAAATACAGTTAGATATATACAAGTATATATTAAGAATCAGTAATAACATCAAGACTAGTGTTATTAATATTGTCATTTTTAGAATATAACATATAGATATGAAATTGATATATATTATTATTATTATCACTAATATTATTATTAATATTAACATAGTGAGTATTAATACTATAATTATCAATAATGATATTTTTATTATAAATTTCACTAAAATTATTAATATTTGTGATTTATTATTATTATTACTCCTACAATTATTATTATTATTAGAAATTGTTATTATTATTTGTATTTTGATTATTATTATTATTATTAATATAATTATAATTATTAATTATAAATGTAAATATATATAGGAAACGTACGTACCAATTAGGACCTAATTCAGTTGTGAATCACCATCAGTCCTATTTAATTTGTCTGTGTAATTGGAATCTTCACACAAATTAGTCATATAACTAGACAAAAGCAGGTAGAGGAATATGGAACTTTATATATTTTTTTTGTCTTCTGTCTGCTAGAGTAAACAGGTCGATTCCCTTCAATCCCATAAATCAGTCGATGAAATACACCATGTTAACCATTTATTTTTCAACTTCTCCACCCTCAGTATATAACTACAATTTTCCTGTGTTTGAATATATTTGTTAAAGTATATATTTTTTTTTTTACAAATCGACACCTCTGTTAGACAGGTGATTCAGCAATTATTTGATTTCGAACAAATTTTTAAAATCTGGAAATGCAAGATTGTTAGGAATTCTATAATGAAGATCTCTGCAAAATTTTGTGTATCAATTCATCAATTTGAGTTTAAATTTTCGAGTCAAAGGTTTTGTATAAAAAGTCAATCGAACACTTTAAGATCAAAATTGAAGTTTTATGGATCGTGTTTGTTAAAATTAAGGATGGAGAAAGTTTCTATGGATCATTTAGAACACAATTCATGTTATATATATTATCTAAAACGTTCCAAAATTTGTTTTTGATGTTGGAGTTATACTATGTTCTTCGCGAATCTGTTTCTGCCGCTTGTACTATTTTTTTTTGTTTTGTTTTAATTCGGTTCCAAACTAACTCAAACACGATTAAACTCCACAATCAACATCGAAACCATGGTGGACCGTAGCTGCAACCATTATTGTATATGTTCCTGTTTTTCCAGTCGGGTGTTTTTTAGGGAAGAAGATGAGTAAGAATGAAATACGAGTTATAAAATAATTGGAAGGGTTTAATACAGAGAAACAGACATGGAGTAGTGGTTAAGGGGTGGTGTCGGGTAGCAAGTGGTCTCGAGTTCGAGTCCCGTACACGGCAGTTTTATTTTTTTAAGGCGTCTTTTTGAGGTAGTTATCTTATTTTTTTAGTATTAATATTTCCTTATTATTATTATTATTATTATTATTATTATTATTATTATTATTATTATTATTATTATTATTATTATTATTATTATTATTATTATTATTATTATTATTAGTATTATTATTTTTATTATTATTATATTATCATTGGTTATGGTTATCATGTTGATTATTATTATGGATATTATGATTTATATTAATATAGTTTACATTATTATCAATTATATAGGTAGTATAATTATTATTATTATCATTAATCTGATTAATAATATTATCATTAGTGTGGTTACTAATATTATCATTAAGTATTGTGGTTATTATTATTTTTACTATAAAAGGTATTAGTTATCAATTATTATCATTATCATGTGTACAATTACAGTTATGATTATTATTTTTAATATTGTTATTACTAATATTATTATCAAAACTACACCAGCAATAAAATTATTATTTTGGTTATTATTATTATCATTAGTATTATTATTAGTGTTACCATTAAAGTTAATATTTGTAGCACCAATATGAATAAAACCATTGTTTAAGTATTATTGTTATTATCAAAGTTAGCATTTTTTTTCTAAAAACTATTGTTATTATTATCATTGTTAATAATAATACAAATAAATATTTTTACATGAAAATACATAAAAAAAATATTAATATTACATATCATCATATTGTTAATGTTAAAATGAGATTAACTAAGCTATATATCAAATATAACAACTAATATAAAGATATATCTTATCATATATAAACTTTAATATAAATTATTATTATTAATGTGTATAATGAATGATAAATATTAGTTATATAAATATATATAAATTAAGATATATTAAATTTATCTATATATATATATATATATATATATATATATATATATATATATATATATATATATATAACATATAAAATAACAAGCATACTACTACTAATAATATATATAAACTTGTTCAATTACAACTATACGTTTTAATATATATACAAATGATATAGGTTCGTGAATCCGAGGCCAACCCTGCATTTGTTCAAATGTCGTCATATGTATTTTACTACAAAATACAGTACAGTGAGTTTCATTTACCCTTTTACTCTTTACATTTTTGGGCTGAGAATACATGCAAATGCTTATTTAAATGTTTTACAATATTTATATGCGTGAGTTTCATTATTCCCTTTTTTAAATGCTTTTGCAATATATATTTTTGGGACTGAGAATACATGCGCTATTTTATTAAATGCTTTACGAAATAGACACAAGTAATCGAAACTACATTCTATGGTTGGATTATCGAAATCGAATATGCCCCTTTTTATTAAGTCTGGTAATCTAAGAATTAGGGAACAGAAACCCTAATTGACGCGAACTCTAAAGATAGATCTATCGGGCCCAACAAGCCCCATCCAAAGTACCGGATGCTTTAGTACTTCGAAATTTATATCATGTCCGAAGGAGGATCCCGGAATGATGGGGATATTCTTATATGCATATTGTGAATGTCGGTTACCAGGTGTTCAATCCATATGAATGATTTTTGTCTCTATGCATGGGACGTGTGTTTATGAGAAATGGAAATATGAAATCTTGTAGTCTATTAAAATTATGAAATGATTATTTATGATAAACTAATGAACTCACCAACCTTTTTGGTTGACACTTGAAAGCATGTTTATTCTCAGGTACGAAAGAAATCTTCTGCTGTGCATTTGGTCATTTTAAAGATATTACTTGGAGTCATTCATGACATATTTCAAAAGACGTTGCATTCGAGTCATTGAGTTTATCAATATCATTATTAAGTCAATTATAGTTGGATATATTATGAAATGGTATGCATGTCAGTCAACTTTAGATGAAATAAAAGATTGTCTTTTCAAAACGAATGCAATGTTTGTAAAATGTATCATATACAGGTCAAGTACCTCGCGATGTAATCAACTGTTGTGAATCGTTTATAATCGATATGGACTTAGTCTGGATGGATTAGGACGGGTCCTTTCAGTTGGTATCAGAGCGGTGGTCTTAGCGAACCAGGTCTTGCATTAGTGTGTCTCACTGATAGTTGTCTAGATGCTTTAGTGAGTCTGGACTTCGACCGTGTCTGCATGTCAAAAGTTTTGCTTATCATTTCTAGTCGGAAATCATCTGCTTATCATCCTTAGAAAATTACCTGCTTATCATTCTTAGTCTAGACATGTCTTACTGCCTCTATTACATAGACAGTGTATAGATGAATTCATATCTTAGTGTATCTGTTATTGTTACCTTTGCCTGACAGCTTCTGTAGATTCCTCCGTAACTTATGGGATTTTAGTATTATATATGCATATGTAAATTATGTATTGCAGGGTACTAATCTACATACTATAATCTATTTCTTATCGAAAATTCTTCATCTGATCGTACGAGATGAATCCTGCAACCAGTTCGAGTCCCTCAGATTCCGATAGTTATTCCGATAGTTATTCCGACAGCTATTCCGACATAGATGTTCACCTAAGCTCCGAAAACAGCGTCATCGGCATGAATCAACCAATCAGCCATTATCAATTTATCTGATGGGTTCGTAGTCGACTTAATTAATGGAAACGCGCAGAAGGTAACCCCTTCCACCAACCGAATTCACCTCTTGACAATGAACCTGAAGCATTTACTGGCGAACCTGTTCGAGACACCATTTTCAGTCTCATTTCCAGGGTAACTCGACAAGATTATATTCTATCCACAATTCTGAACCTTATTCATTCCGCTCGTTCTGACCGACAATAATCCTGGAGTAATAAGTCAACGAACTTCGCGCTCGAATAATCAATTCGGAGAATATGGTGCAAAATGTACCAGCTTCAGCAACATCACCGGCACCAACAGTACCATCAATAACAGCACCAGTACCATCAACAATCCATGCTTCAATATCATCATCTGTACTTTAAGTATGATCTTCGTTCTATGTATCGTTCTACCTCATTTATCTTCGTTCGACATGGCGAATATGTAATCTCTAAAGTTTTAGAGATTATTTATTCTAGTTCCAACCGAAAAGCAAATGAGTTTAATATCATATTAACTCATTAAATCCATGAATACATCTGAAGAAAATATATATGTATATATGTTTTCATAAAGATTGTAATTAAAAATTCTCTTGTACAAACTGTTAATGGTGAAAATATTTTAACGGGTAGGTAATACCCGATGAATATTTAAATTTCACATTAATAAGTTACATTGTACGGTCTTCGAATCTGTTTCAACAGTCATATACTATCCTACTTACATCCACCAATATACAAATCCGTTCACCACAGAATAACCATATTCATCCAATTTCATATTTGAATTTTGATTTATCAGAATCCAACAAGTGGCATAATGAAGAAAACATTTGACAAAATAAAATTTGTTAGAAACAAACAAATTAACTATGAGAAATTTTGTTAAGAATTCACGCTAACTGCTCCTAGCTAATTGTTCCTAGCTAACTGATTATATTTTATTTATCGCAATTTAATTCTCACAATTTACATTCTCGCAATTTTATTTATCGTCATTTAATTTCTGTTATTTACTTTACGCACTTTATTTATCGTCATTTAAATTTCTGTTATTTTTTTTTTCGCACTTTAAATATCGGGACACGTATACAAGGTTTTGACATATCATATCAACACATCTATATATATTATTTGGAATCACCATAGACACTCTATATGCAGTAATGATCGAGTTCTCTATACAGGGTTGAGGTTGATCCTCAAATAATATATATACTTTGAGTTGTGATCGAGTCTGAGACGTATACGGGTGACGATACGTATTAATTAATTCGAATATTATATATTAAACTATATATGAATTATTGGACTATCAACTGTGGACTGATAACACTGGACAATTAAAATGGATTAAAATATTGATTATAACATATGAAACTAAACAATTCTTCAAGTTTGCCACTTGATTTCATCTTAAACCTCATTTGTATCTTGACGATTACAATCTGCGTTTAAACATTTCATAATTCTTGAAAACACTTCAATCGAGAGGATGAACCAACTGCATCTCATCTACGAAAGAAAAGATTGATGCATATAGTTATGCACCTGAAAAACACTCGAAACCTGAGTAAAATGTTTAACCCGTATCTGTGTTAGCTCCTTTAGCATTATTATTACCCAAAATAACTTGATAATCCCTTTCAAAGTAGCAAATTTTATCACAGCTCCAGCAAGTCAACTTCAACTTTTCGTTCAAAACAACCTTATTATAACCTTGATATATATATGTACTCTTTTATTGTTACCGAGGAACCTTTTATATTCCACGACATTATCAGAAGATGTACCAACAACTCTGTTGATCTTTGATTTTCTGAAAATCATTATATTCATTGAAACTCTATCACATACTCATACGCATCTTGTAACAAGAATTTCCATACCAATTACCGGAAATCAACAAATCTGTATTGTGAGTCTCGCAACGTTTCCACAATAACAGTTATATGTATCTATATAACATTTATCTTTTAGAATTATGGCCTTTCATTCTGAAACTCTGAACAGCACTCAGTCTACAAATTAATACTCTGAATGTTGAAAAAGCTGAATGAAGCAGCAGAAACTGTAGACAACCGTAAACGACCTTAATCGTCGGAAGTTTAATGATAAAAATAGTAGGTTGGAAAAGCTCAAAAAAAAAAATTTGAAACTGGAAAACGGATTGAGCTAACCACGAAGGAGACCAAGCACAAATACAAGGATCATACTCTATATTCGAAGAATCCAGTTAATTCTGGATCCGTTGAAATCTTTAGAGAATATCTTGCTCCGAAGTCATGTTAAAATCTTGCGGAAAATCTTTCTCCATCAACCATCGAACTTAGAAATTCCAAAATATCATCATCAATATCTTCGATATTTCTGAGGATATTTTCATAAATATTCTCCTCCAAAAATTATATACCTCCTCGTGCTTCCTGTGTATCATTATATTGGAAACATTCAATAGAAAATTTAGTACCGAAAAGCAGGTTATTGCAAACTAGGAAGAAAGCCGTGGACAAATCACAAAGAATAAGTTTGACTTCAAAGAATCCAAATGATTTAATGTCTGCCAAAGTCTATAGTTAATATCTTGCTCCTTACTCTAAACCCTTGCAGACAATAGTTTCTATCATCCTCTGATCTTAGATATTCCGAGATATTATCGTATCTTTCATTATAAATATTCTCGATATTTTTGAATATATTTTCATAACTAATCTTATCTGAAATCATTAATCTCTTCGTGCTATCAGTGTTACATCATATAGAAACTGTTAGTTTCTATATTCTGTAAACTTTCGAACTTAAAATATGAATGTTATTGAAGTAATGTTGGGAACTGATGCATGAGTTATTATAATATAATGACACTTGATCAACGTGATTATATTACAGTAAGTCATGCTGAGTTTCTAATGAAACATGATGATTCACAGATCATAACGTCATCATGTGCCATGTTACACGACTCTTACATTCTGTTAAATCTATGATCATGTCAAGAACATATTTTCTTGATAGTCATATCTTTTCCTTGAATTCTGGTAATTTGACAAGTCGGATTGTGCTATTACCGTTTTCTTCTTAGAACATTAACAATGTTCATTCTGAAACGTATATCTGCGAATTCTGGACCATTACAAGAGATGCACAATCGCAAGAAGAAGAAACGAAGGGACAAAGCTCTGAAATAGAAATTGAAGTGTAAATCGCAGCAAAAAGGATGGAGTATTAACTGTGGATGACAGTGATTATAAGAGACAGGAATATGGACATTGAAATATAAGGGAGAATATAAAGCCCAACAACACCAAAATTACAAACTGTGGATATCAGTGCGTATAGCAATATAAAGACACGGGAGGATTATAAATACAATAATCCCTAGAGCATAGTAGAAATAAACAGATTCATCCTGTGGAAGTTGGAAAAGGAGAATAATTGTTACGACAGTCAGGATAAGGACAAGAATTAGAATTGGATTAAGCATTTTCACAATCTTTTTAAATTTGAGAATTAAGTATGGAAGTGATGAGAAATAATGAAACGGAAGAATTTCATTTATAGTGAAAATACCAGACAGAGCAATCGAGACAGGTGATCGCATTATTATAGAGATCTTATTTCACATAAATTCCGAAGAATCAGATCTTATAGATTTCCAAGATTTTCTTTAAATCCCTTGAATTCCTGAATTTAACCATGACTAGTCAAAGGTTATGATGAATCATGTCTTTCTTATTTCACTCTTCCGTGATAGCTTCACTTGTACGCTTCAAATTATCAAATTGTTTATTTCATATTACTCAATGATAATAAAACTTTATTTATCAACTCATATTCGTCATGAAAATATTTTTATTGTTGGCCATGACCATCTCACTCAAATTTCGGGACGAAATTTCTTTAACGGGTAGGTACTGTGACGACCCGGGAATTTCCGACCAAATTTAAACTCTATCTTTATATTATTCCGACATGATAAGCAAAGTCTATTTAGTTGAATCTTAAAATTTTGAACTGTTTTCATATATTCAATTGACCATTGACCATTCTCGACGATTCACGTGAAATGTCCCGTTCTTATTGATTAAAAACGTTCCATATTAATTGATTTCGTTGCGAGGTTTTGACCTCTATATGAGACGTTTTTCAAAGACTGCATTCATTTTAAAACAAACCATAACCTTTATTTCATCAATAAAGGTTTAAAAAGCTTTACGTAGATTATCAAATAATGATAATCTAAAATACCCTGTTTACACACGACCATTACATAATGGTTTACAATACAAATATGTTACAACAAAATAAGTTTCTTGAATGCAGTTTTTATACAATATCATACAAGCATGGACTCCAAATCTCGTCCTTATTTAAGTATGCGACAGCGGAAGCTCTTAATAATCACCTGAGAATAAACATGCTTAAAACGTCAACAAAAATGTTGGTGAGTTATAGGTTTAACCTATATATATCAAGTCATAATAATAGACCACAAGATTTCATATTTCAATACACATCCCATACATAGAGATAAAAATCATTCATATGGTGAACACCTGGTAACCGACATTAACAAGATGCATATATAAGAATATCCCCATCATTCCGGGACACCCTTCGGATATGATATAAATTTCGAAGTACTAAAGCATCCGGTACTTTGGATGGGGCTTGTTGGGCCCGATAGATCTATCTTTAGGATTCGCGTCAATTAGGGTGTCTGTTCCCTAATTCTTAGATTACCAGACTTAATAAAAAGGGGCATATTCGATTTCGATAATTCAACCATAGAATGTAGTTTCACGTACTTGTGTCTATTTTGTAAATCATTTATAAAACCTGCATGTATTCTCATCCCAAAAATATTAGATTTTAAAAGTGGGACTATAACTCACTTTCACAGATTTTTACTTCGTCGGGAAGTAAGACTTGGCCACTGGTTGATTCACGAACCTATAACAATATATACATATATATCAAAGTATGTTCAAAATATATTTACAATACTTTTAATATATTTTGATGTTTTAAGTTTATTAAGTCAGCTGTCCTCGTTAGTAACCTACAACTAGTTGTCCACAGTTAGATATACAGAAATAAATCGATAAATATTATCTTAAATCAATCCACGACCCAGTGTATACGTATCTCAGTATTGATCACAACTCAAACTATATATATTTTGGAATCAACCTCAACCCTGTATAGCTAACTCCAACATTCACATATAGAGTGTCTATGGTTGTTCCGAAATATATATAGATGTGTCGACATGATAGGTCGGAACATTGTATACGTGTCTATGGTATCTCAAGATTACATAATATACAATACAAGTTGATTAAGTTATGGTTGGAATAGATTTGTTACCAATTTTCACGTAGCTAAAATGAGAAAAATTATCCAATCTTGTTTTACCCATAACTTCTTCATTTTAAATCCGTTTTGAGTGAATCAAATTGCTATGGTTTCATATTGAACTATATTTTATGAATCTAAACAGAAAAGTATAGGTTTATAGTCGGAAAAATAAGTTACAAGTTGTTTTTGTAAAGGTAGTCATTTCAGTCGAAAGAACGACGTCTAGATGACCATTTTAGAAAACATACTTCCACTTTGAGTTTAACCATAATTTTTGGATATAGTTTCATGTTCATAATAAAAATCATTTTCTCAGAATAACAACTTTTAAATCAAAGTTTATCATATTTTTTAATTAACTAACCCAAAACAGCCCGCGGTGTTACTACGACGGCGTAAATCCGGTTTTACGGTGTTTTTCGTGTCTCCAGGTTTTAAATCATTAAGTTAGCATATCATATAGATATAGAACATGTGTTTAGTTGATTTTAAAAGTCAAGTTAAAAGGATTAACTTTTGTTTGCGAACAAGTTTAGAATTAACTAAACTATGTTCTAGTGATTACAAGTTTAAACCTTCGAATAAGATAGCTTTATATGTATGAATTGAATGATGTTATGAACATCATTACTACCTTAAGTTCCTTGGATAAACCTACTGGAAAAGTGAAAAATGGATCTAGCTTCAACGGATCCTTGGATGGCTCGAAGTTCTTGAAGCAGAATCATGACACGAAAACAAGTTCAAGTAAGATCGTCACTTGAAATAAGATTGTTATAGTTATAGAAATTGAACCAAAGTTTGAATATGATTATTACCTTGTATTAGAATGATAACCTACTGTAAGAAACAAAGATTTCTTGAGGTTGGATGATCACCTTACAAGATTGGAAGTGAGCTAGCAAACTTGAAAGTATTCTTGATTTTATGTAACTAGAACTTGTAGAATATATGAAGAACACTTAGAACTTGAAGATAGAACTTGAGAGAGATCAATTAGATGAAGAAAATTGAAGAATGAAAGTGTTTGTAGGTGTTTTTGGTCGTTGGTGTATGGATTAGATATAAAGGATATGTAATTTTGTTTTCATGTAAATAAGTCATGAATGATTACTCATATTTTTGTAATTTTATGAGATATTTCATGCTAGTTGCCAAATGATGGTTCCCACATGTGTTAGGTGACTCACATGGGCTGCTAATATCTGATCATTGGAGTGTATATACCAATAGTACATACATCTAAAAGCTGTGTATTGTACGAGTACGAATACGGGTGCATACGAGTAGAATTGTTGATGAAACTGAACGAGGATGTAATTGTAAGCATTTTTGTTAAGTAGAAGTATTTTGATAATTGTATTGAAGTCTTTCAAAAGTGTATAAATACATATTAAAACACTACATGTATATACATTTTAACTGAGTCGTTAAGTCATCGTTAGTCGTTACATGTAAGTGTTGTTTTGAAACCTTTAGGTTAACGATCTTGTTAAATGTTGTTAACCCAATGTTTATAATATCAAATGAGATTTTAAATTATTATATTATCATGATATTATCATGTATGAATATCTCTTAATATGATATATATACATTAAATGTCTTTACAACGATAATCGTTACATATATGACTCGTTTAAAAATCATTAAGTTAGTAGTCTTGTTTTTACATATGTAGTTCATTGTTAATATACTTAATGATATGTTTACTTATCATAGTATCATGTTAACTATATATATATCCATATATATGTCATCATATAGTTTTTACAAGTTTTAACGTTCGTGAATCACCGGTCAACTTGGGTGGTCAATTGTCTATATAAAACATATTTCAATTAATCAAGTCTTAACAAGTTTGATTGCTTAACATGTTGGAAACATTTAATCATGTAAATATCAATCTCAATTAATATATATAAACATGGAAAAGTTCGGGTCACTACAGTACCTACCCGTTAAATAAATTTCGTCCCGAAATTTTAAACAGTTGAAGGTGTTGACGAATCTTCTAGAAATAGATGCGGGTATTTCTTCTTCATCTGATCTTCACACTCCCAGGTGAACTCGGGTCCTCTACGAGCATTCCATCGAACCTTAACAATTGGTATCTTGTTTTGCTTAAGTCTTTTAACCTCACGATCCATTATTTCGACGGGTTCTTCGATGAATTGAAGTTTTTCGTTGATTTGGATTTCATCTAACGGAATAGTGAGATCTTCTTTAGCAAAACATTTCTTCAAATTCGAGACGTGGAAAGTGTTATGTACAGCCGCGAGTTGTTGAGGTAACTTAAGTCGGTAAGCTACTGGTCCGACACGATCAATAATCTTGAATGGTCCAATATACCTTGGATTTAATTTCCCTCGTTTATCAAATCGAACAACGCCTTTCCAAGGTGCAACTTTAAGCATGACCATCTCTCCAATTTCAAATTCTATATCTTTTCTTTTAATGTCAGCGTAGCTCTTTTGTCGACTTTGGGCGGTTTTCAACCGTTGTTGAATTTGGATGATCTTCTCGGTAGTTTCTTGTATAATCTCCGGACCCGTAATTTGTCTATCCCCCACTTCACTCCAAAAAATCGGAGACCTGCACTTTCTACCATAAAGTGCTTCAAACGGCGCCATCTCAATGCTTGAATGGTAGCTGTTGTTGTAGGAAAATTCTGCTAACAGTAGATGTCGATCCCAACTATTTCCGAAATCAATAACACATGCTCGTAGCATGTCTTCAAGCGTTTGTATCGTCCTTTCGCTCTGCCCATCAGTTTGTGGATGATAGGCAGTACTCATGTCTAAACGAGTTCATAATGCTTGCTGTAATGTCTGCCAGAATCTTGAAATAAATCTGCCATCCCTATCAGAGATAATAGAGATTGGTATTCCATGTCTGGAGATGACTTCCTTCAAATACAGTCGTGCTAACTTCTCCATCTTGTCATCTTCTCTTATTGGTAGGAAGTGTGCTGATTTGGTGAGACGATCAACTATTACCCAAATAGTATCAAAACCACTTGCAGTCCTTGGCAATTTAGTGATGAAATCCATGGTAATGTTTTCCCATTTCCATTCCGGGATTTCGGGTTGTTGAAGTAGACCTGATGGTTTCTGATGCTCAGCTTTGACCTTAGAACACGTCAAACATTCTCTTACGTATTTAGCAACATCGGCTTTCATACCCAGCCACCAAAAATGTTTCTTGAGATCCTTGTACATCTTCCCCGTTCCAGGATGTATTGAGTGTCTGGTTTTATGAGCTTCTCTAAGTACCATTTCTCTCATATCTCCAAATTTTGGTACCCAAATCCTTTCAGCCCTATACCGGGTTCCGTCTTCCCGAATATTAAGATGCTTCTCCGATCCTTTGGGTATTTCATCCTTTAAATTTCCCTCTTTTAAAACTCCTTGTTGCGCCTCCTTTATTTGAGTAGTAAGATTATTATGAATCATTATATTCATAGATTTTACTCGAATGGGTTCTCTGTCCTTCCTGCTCAAGGCATCGGCTACCACATTTGCCTTCCCCGGGTGGTAACGAATCTCAAAGTCATAATCATTCAACAATTCAATCCACCTACGCTGCCTCATATTCAGTTGTTTCTGATTAAATATGTGTTGAAGACTTTTGTGGTCGGTATATATAATACTTTTGACCCCATATAAGTAGTGCCTCCAAGTCTTTAATGCAAAAACAACCGCGCCTAATTCCAAATCATGCGTCGTATAATTTTGTTCGTGAATCTTCAATTGTCTAGACGCATAAGCAATCACCTTCGTTCGTTGCATTAATACACAACCGAGACCTTGCTTTGATGCGTCACAATAAATCACAAAATCATCATTCCCTTCAGGCAATGACAATATAGGTGCCGTAGTTAGCTTTTTCTTCAATAACTGAAACGCTTTCTCTTGTTCATCATTCCATTCAAATTTCTTCCCTTTATGCGTTAATGCAGTCAAGGGTTTTGCTATTCTGGAAAAGTCTTGGATGAACCTTCTGTAGTAACCGGCTAGTCCTAAAAACTGGCGTATGTGTTTCGGAGTTTTTGGGGTTTCCCACTTTTCAACAGTTTCTATCTTTGCCGGATCCACCTTAATACCTTCTTTGTTCACTATGTGACCGAGGAATTGAACTTCTTCCAACCAAAATGCACACTTTGAAAACTTATCGTACAATTCTTCCTTCCTCAATACTTCTAACACCTTTCTCAAATGTTCACCGTGTTCTTGGTCATTCTTTGAGTAAATAAGTATGTCATCAATGAAAACAATGACAAACTTGTCAAGGTATGGTCCACACACTCGGTTCATAAGGTCCATGAACACAGCTGGTGCATTAGTTAAACTAAACGGCATGACCATAAACTCGTAATGACCGTAACGTGTTCTGAAAGCAGTCTTTGGAATATCATCTTCTTTCACCCGCATTTGATGATACCCGGAACGTAAGTCAATCTTTGAATAAACAGACGAGCCTTGTAGTTGATCAAATAAGTCGTCGATTCTCGGTAGTGGGTAGCGGTTCTTGATGGTAAGTTTGTTCAACTCTCAGTAGTCGATACACAACCTGAATGTACCATCTTTCTTCTTGACAAACAAAACAGGAGCTCCCCACGGTGATGTGCTTGGTCGAATGAAACCACGTTCTAAAAGTTCTTGTAATTGGCTTTGCAGTTCTTTCATCTCGCTGGGTGCTAGTCTGTAAGGAGCACGAGCTATTGGTCTCCTGGTACAAGATCTATTTGAAATTCAACGGATTGATGTGGGGGTAATCCCGGTAATTCTTTCGGAAATACATCGGGAAATTCTTTTGCGACGGGAACATCATTGATGCTCTTTTCTTCAGTTTGTACTTTCTCGACGTGTGCTAGAACAGCATAGCAACCTTTTCTTATTAGTTTTTGTGCCTTCAAATTACTAATAAGATGTAGCTTCGTGTTGCCCTTTTCTCCGTACACCATAAAGGGATTTCCTTTTTCTCGTATAATGCGAATTGCATTTTTGTAACAAACGATCTCTGCTTTTACTTCTTTCAACCAGTCCATACCGATTATCACATCAAAACTCCCTAACTCTACTGGTATCAAATCAATCTTAAATGTTTCGCTAACCAGTTTAATTTCTCGATTCCGACATATATTATCTGCTGAAATTAATTTACCATTTGCTAATTCGAGTAAAAATTTACTATCCAAAGGCGTCAATGGACAACTTAATTTAGCACAAAAATCTCTACTCATATAGCTTCTATCCGCACCCGAATCAAATAAAACGTAAGCAGATTTATTGTCAATAAGAAACGTACCCGTAACAAGCTCCGGGTCTTCCTGTGCCTCTGCCGCATTAATATTGAAAACTCTTCCGCGACCTTGTCCATTCGTGTTCTCCTGGTTCGGGCAATTTCTAATAATGTGGCCCCTTTTTCCACATTTATAACAAACTACATTGGCATAACTTGCTCCGACACTACTTGCTCCACCATTACTCGTTCCGACACCATTTGTTCCTTTTGTTCTATTAACTCCTGGTCCGTAGACCTCACACTTCGCCGCGCTATGACCATTTCTTTTACACTTATTGCAAAATTTGGTGCAGAACCCCGAGTGATACTTTTCACACCTTTGGCATAGCTGCTTCTGATTGTTGTTGTTGTTGCGGTTATTATTGTTGTTGGGATGATTGTTGTAGTTGCTGTTGTTGTTGTTGTTGTTGTTGTTGTTGGGCCGTTTGTTGTAGTTGCGATTGATGTTGCGATTGTTGGGATAATTGTTGCGATTATTGTTGTAATTGCTTTTGTTGTTATATTGGTGATTCTTATCACCGTTTTCCTCCCACTTTCTTTTGACTTGCTTCACATTGGCCTCTTCAGTAGTCTGTTCTTTAATTCTTTCTTCAATCTGGTTCACTAGTTTGTGAGCCATTCTACATGCCTGTTGTATGGAGGCGGGCTCGTGTGAACTTATATCTTCTTGGATTCTTTCCGGTAATCCTTTCACAAACGCGTCGATCTTCTCTTCCTCATCTTCGAACGCTCCCGGACACAATAGGCACAATTCTGTGAATCATCTTTCATACGTGGTAATATCAAATCCTTGGGTTCGTAACCCTCTAAGTTCTGTCTTGAGCTTATTGACCTCGGTTCTGGGACGGTACTTCTCGTTCATCAAGTGCTTGAATGCTGACCACGGTAGTGCGTACGCATCGTCTTGTCCCACTTGCTCTAGATAGGTATTCCACCATGTTAACGCAGAACCTGTGAAGGTATGCGTAGCGTACTTCACTTTATCCTCTTCAGTACACTTACTTATGGCAAACACCGATTCGACCTTCTCGGTCCACCGTTTCAATCCGATCGGTCCTTCGGTTCCATCAAATTCCAAAGGTTTGCAGGCAGTGAATTCTTTGTAGGTGCATCCTACACGATTTCCTGTACTGCTAGATCCAAGGTTATTGTTGGTATGTAGCGCAGCCTGTACTGCGGCTATGTTTGAAGCTAGAAAAGTACGGAATTCCTCTTCATTCATATTCACGGTGTGTCGAGTAGTCGGTGCCATTTCCTTCAAAATAGTCAAATGGAACAAGTTAATCATACAGAATATTAAGAGTAGTTAATAGTATTTCGTAGCATAATATGAACTCATTTATAAAAGCTTTTTCTTCATATTAGCGTTTTATAAGTTTAAATTCGGGTAGTACCTACCCGTTAAGTTCATACTTAGTAGCTAATATACAATTCAACTACTACAATTCTATATGAAAAACTGATTATAATAATATTTCGCATTCAAACTTTTACACAATATTTTACAAACTTACAATACTGCTTATTTTACATATAGCATGAAATATAGCACACAATAAATTTGATACAAGATGGTTGTGAATATAATTCTAGCTAGTACACAAGTCGTTCAGCAAAGGCAATAAAGACACGTAATTCATACGTCCAGAAACAAGTCATGCATTCTGGTTTTACTAGGATTACTTCCCATCCTTGGTCTTGTGGAACATAACCGTTATGGCCATTGATAAGACAGTGTGTTGTAACGTCGTCAAAGGGACGAGGGTTACGTAATGTCCAACAGTCCCGTAACAATCTAAAAACCTCATTTCTTACCCCAATTACCGACTCCGTCACTCGTGGAAACGTTTTGTTTAATAGTTGTAGCCCGATGTTCTTGTTCTCACTTTGGTGAGAAGCGAACATTACTAATCCGTAAGCATAACATGCTTCTTTATGTTGCATGTTAGCCGCTTTTTCTAAATCACGAAGTCCAATATTCGGATATATTGAGTCAAAATAATTTCTTAACTCATTGCGTAAAATAGCATTTGGGTTCCCCGCAATATATGCGTCAAAGTAAACACATCGTAACTTATGGATTTCCCAATGTGATATCCCCCATCTTTCGAACGAAAGCCTTTTATAAACCAAGGCATTCTTGGAACGTTCTTCGAATGTCTTACAAACTGATCTTGCCTTAAATAGTTGTGCCGAAGAATTCTGACCGACTCTAGACAAGATTTCATCAATCATGTCTCCGGGTAGGTCTCTTAAAATATTGGGTTGTCTATCCATTTTGTGTTTTTATACTGTAAAATAGACAAGAGTTAGATTCATAAAAAAAAATACTTATTAATACAAGCAATTTTTACATATATCATAAAGCATAAGCACACTATATTACTTATATTACACCACACAAATACAACTATCTTATTCCGACTCGCTTGTTTCTTCTTCTTCGGTTTTGGTTCGTTTTGCCAAGTTTCTAGGGATATATGATGTTCCCCTAATACGATCCGTCTTTATCCACATTGGTTTAGAAAAACCTGGTGGTTTAGAGGTTCCCGGGTCATTGTTACAACTTAAGGACTTCGGGGGTTGACGATACATATAAAGTTCATCGGGGTTGGAATTAGATTTCTCTATTTTTATGCCCTTTCCCTTATTATTTTCTTTTGCCTTTTTAAATTCAGTTGGGGTAATTTCTATAACATCATCGGAATTCTCGTCAGAATCCGATTCATCGGAGAATTGGTAATCCTCCCAATATTTTGCTTCCTTAGCGGAAACACCATTGACCATAATTAACCTTGGTCGGTTGGTTGAGGATTTTCTTTTACTTAACCGTTTTATTATTTCCCCCACCGGTTCTATTTCTTCATCCGGTTCCGATTCTTCTTCCGGTTCCGATTCTTCTTCTGGTTCCGACTCTTCTTCCGGTTCCTCTTCGGGAACTTGTGAATCAGTCCACGAATCATTCCAATTTACATTTGACTCTTCATTATTATTAGGTGAGTCAATGGGACTTGTTCTAGAGGTAGACATCTATCACATAATATCAAACGCGTTAAGAGATTAATATATCACATAATATTCACATGTTAAAAATATATAGTTTCCAACAAAATTTGTTAAGCAATCATTTTTCAAGTAAACACGGTCGAAGTCCAGACTCACTAATGCATCCTAACAAACTAGATAAGACACACTAATGCAAAATTCTGGTTCTCTAAGACCAACGCTCTGATACCAACTGAAATGTCCCGTTCTTATTGATTAAAAACGTTCCATATTAATTGATTTCGTTGCGAGGTTTTGACCTCTATATGAGACGTTTTTCAAAGACTGCATTCATTTTAAAACAAACCATAACCTTTATTTCATCAATAAAGGTTTAAAAAGCTTTACGTAGATTATCAAATAATGATAATCTAAAATACCCTGTTTACACACGACCATTACATAATGGTTTACAATACAAATATGTTACAACAAAATAAGTTTCTTGAATGCAGTTTTTATACAATATCATACAAGCATGGACTCCAAATCTCGTCCTTATTTAAATATGCGACAGCGGAAGCTCTTAATAATCACCTGAGAATAAACATGCTTAAAACGTCAACAAAAATGTTGGTGAGTTATAGGTTTAACCTATATATATCAAGTCATAATAATAGACCACAAGATTTCATATTTCAATACACATCCCATACATAGAGATAAAAATCATTCATATGGTGAACACCTGGTAACCGACATTAACAAGATGCATATATAAGAATATCCCCATCATTCCGGGACACCCTTCGGATATGATATAAATTTCGAAGTACTAAAGCATCTGGTACTTTGGATGGGGCTTGTTGGGCCCGATAGATCTATCTTTAGGATTCGCGTCAATTAGGGTGTCTGTTCCCTAATTCTTAGATTACCAGACTTAATAAAAAGGGGCATATTCGATTTCGATAATTCAACCATAGAATGTAGTTTCACGTACTTGTGTCTATTTTGTAAATCATTTATAAAACCTGCATGTATTCTCATCCCAAAAATATTAGATTTTAAAAGTGGGACTATAACTCACTTTCACAGATTTTTACTTCGTCGGGAAGTAAGACTTGGCCACTGGTTGATTCACTAACCTATAACAATATATACATATATATCAAAGTATGTTCAAAATATATTTACAATACTTTTAATATATTTTGATGTTTTAAGTTTATTAAGTCAGCTGTCCTCGTTAGTAACCTACAACTAGTTGTCCACAGTTAGATATACAGAAATAAATCGATAAATATTATCTTAAATCAATCCACGACCCAGTGTATACGTATCTCAGTATTGATCACAACTCAAACTATATATATTTTGGAATCAACCTCAACCCTGTATAGCTAACTCCAACATTCACATATAGATCTTTATCAAAAAAAAAAAACATTCACATATAGAGTGTCTATGGTTGTTCCGAAATATATATAGATGTGTCGACATGATAGGTCGAAACATTGTATACGTGTCTATGGTATCTCAAGATTACATAATATACAATAAAAGTTGATTAAGTTATGGTTGGAATAGATTTGTTACCAATTTTCACGTAGCTAAAATGAGAAAAATTATCCAATCTTGTTTTACCCATAACTTCTTCATTTTAAATCCGTTTTGAGTGAATCAAATTGCTATGGTTTCATATTGAACTATATTTTATGAATCTAAACAGAAAAGTATAGGTTTATAGTCGGAAAAATAAGTTACAAGTTGTTTTTGTAAAGGTAGTCATTTCAGTCGAAAGAACGACGTCTAGATGACCATTTTAGAAAACATACTTCCACTTTGAGTTTAACCATAATTTTTGGATATAGTTTCATGTTCATAATAAAAATCATTTTCTCAGAATAACAACTTTTAAATCAAAGTTTATCATATTTTTTAATTAACTAACCCAAAACAGCCCGCGGTGTTACTACGACGGCGTAAATCCGGTTTTACGGTGTTTTTCGTGTCTCCAGGTTTTAAATCATTAAGTTAGCATATCATATAGATATAGAACATGTGTTTAGTTGATTTTAAAAGTCAAGTTAGAAGGATTAACTTTTGTTTGCGAACAAGTTTAGAATTAACTAAACTATGTTCTAGTGATTACAAGTTTAAACCTTCGAATAAGATAGCTTTATATGTATGAATTGAATGATGTTATGAATGTCATTACTACCTTAAGTTCCTTGGATAAACCTACTGGAAAAGTGAAAAATGGATCTAGCTTCAACGGATCCTTGGATGGCTCGAAGTTCTTGAAGCAGAATCATGACACGAAAACAAGTTCAAGTAAGATCGTCACTTGAAATAAGATTGTTATAGTTATAGAAATTGAACCAAAGTTTGAATATTATTATTACCTTGTATTAGAATGATAACCTACTGTAAGAAACAAAGATTTCTTGAGATTGGATGATCACCTTACAAGATTGGAAGTGAGCTAGCAAACTTGAAAGTATTCTTGATTTTATGTAACTAGAACTTGTAGAATATATGAAGAACACTTAGAACTTGAAGATAGAACTTGAGAGAGATCAATTAGATGAAGAAAATTGAAGAATGAAAGTGTTTGTAGGTATTTTTGGTCGTTGGTGTATGGATTAGATATAAAGGATATGTAATTTTGTTTTCATGTAAATAAGTCATGAATGATTACTCATATTTTTGTAATTTTATGAGATATTTCATGCTAGTTGCCAAATGATGGTTCCCACATGTGTTAGGTGACTCACATGGGCTGCTAATATCTGATCATTGGAGTGTATATACCAATAGTACATACATCTAAAAGCTGTGTATTGTACGAGTACGAATACGTGTGCATACGAGTAGAATTGTTGATGAAACTGAACGAGGATGTAATTGTAAGCATTTTTGTTAAGTAGAAGTATTTTGATAATTGTATTGAAGTCTTTCAAAAGTGTATAAATACATATTAAAACACTACATGTATATACATTTTAACTGAGTCGTTAAGTCATCGTTAGTCGTTACATGTAAGTGTTGTTTTGAAACCTTTAGGTTAACGATCTTGTTAAATGTTGTTAACCCAATGTTTATAATATCAAATGAGATTTTAAATTATTATATTATCATGATATTATCATGTATGAATATCTCTTAATATGATATATATACATTAAATGTCTTTACAACGATAATCGTTACATATATGTCTCGTTTAAAAATCATTAAGTTAGTAGTCTTGTTTTTACATATGTAGTTCATTGTTAATATACTTAATGATATGTTTACTTATCATAGTATCATGTTAACTATATATATATCCATATATATGTCATCATATAGTTTTTACAAGTTTTAACGTTCGTGAATCACCGGTCAACTTGGGTGGTCAATTGTCTATATAAAACATATTTCAATTAATCAAGTCTTAACAAGTTTGATTGCTTAACATGTTGGAAACATTTAATCATGTAAATATCAATCTCAATTAATATATATAAACATGGAAAAGTTCGGGTCACTACATCACGAACCTTTAATTGTAAACAGAAATATAAATAAATAAATATATATGATAAATAAAATATATTAATGAAATAAAAAGAAATTTAGTTATTATGAAATATAACTTAAAATAACCAAAACTTGTTATAGCATACCAAATATTATACTCTGAGATTATTTATAATTGATATATT
Organism: Rutidosis leptorrhynchoides; assembly: GCF_046630445.1. Classification (NCBI taxonomy): domain Eukaryota; kingdom Viridiplantae; phylum Streptophyta; class Magnoliopsida; order Asterales; family Asteraceae; genus Rutidosis; species Rutidosis leptorrhynchoides. The sequence continues at coordinate 277,299,208 of NC_092342.1, forward strand.
TATTTACTTGATATTTAAAATATAATTAAATATGTAGTAATGGAAATACATATATATGATGGATATACATATTGTATGTACGTTATAATAAATAAAATATTCAATATATGTTATTATATGTTAGATATTATATGATATTATATAATATGATATAAATGATAAATAGAAGTAATAATATAATAAATGTAATTACAAGTTGGAAGTATAGATGTGTTAGTAATATTATTGATATACATGTTATAAATTTTTTTCTTATCATTATCATTAGTAATATTATTATTATTATATTATTATTAATAATATTAATTATAAGTTATAAATATAAATATATAAATAAAAGGGATATACAAATAAGGATATAAATACAGTTAGATATATACAAGTATATATTAAGAATCAGTAATAACATCAAGACTAGTGTTATTAATATTGTCATTTTTAGAATATAACATATAGATATGAAATTGATATATATTATTATTATCACTAATATTATTATTAATATTAACATAGTGAGTATTAATACTATAATTATCAATAATGATATTTTTATTATAAATTTCACTAAAATTATTAATATTTGTGATTTATTATTATTATTACTCCTACAATTATTATTATTATTAGAAATTGTTATTATTATTTGTATTTTGATTATTATTATTATTATTAATATAATTATAATTATTAATTGTAAATGTAAATATATATAGGAAACGTACGTACCAATTAGGACCTAATTCAGTTGTGAATCACCATCAGTCCTATTTAATTTGTCTGTGTAATTGGAATCTTCACACAAATTAGTCATATAACTAGACAAAAGCAGGTAGAGGAATATGGAACTTTATATATTTTTTTTGTCTTCTGTCTGCTAGAGTAAACATGTCGATTCCCTTCAATCCCATAAATCAGTCGATGAAATACACCATGTTAACCATTTATTTTTCAACTTCTCCACCCTCAGTATATAACTACAATTTTCCTATGTTTGAATATATTTGTTAAAGTATATATTTTTTTTTTTACAAATCGATACCTCTGTTAGACAGGTGATTCAGCAATTATTTGATTTCGAACAAATTTTTAAAATCTGGAAATGCAGGATTGTTAGGAATTCTATAATGAAGATCTCTGCAAAATTTCGTGTATCAATTCATCAATTTGAGTTCAAATTTTCGAGTCAAAGGTTTTGTATAAAAAGTCAACCGAACACTTTAAGATCAAAATTGAAGTTTTATGGATCGTGTTTGTTAAAATTAAGGATGGAGAAAGTTTCTATGGATCATTTAGAACACAATTCATGTTATATATATTATCTAAAACGTTCCAAAATTCATTTTTGATGTTGGAGTTATACTATGTTCTTCGCGAATCTGTTTCTGCCGCTTTTACTATTTTTTTTTTTTTTTTGTTTTAATTCGGTTCCAAACTAACTCAAACACGATTAAACTCCACAATCAACATCGAAACCATGGTGGACCGTAGCTGCAACCATTATTGTATATGTTCCTGTTTTTCCAGTCGGGTGTTTTTTAGGGAAGAAGATGAGTAAGAATGAAATACGAGTTATAAAATAATTGGAAGGGTTTAATACAGAGAAACAGACATGGAGTAGTGGTTAAGGGGTGGTGTCGGGTAGCAAGTGGTCTCGGGTTCGAGTCCCGTACACGGCAGTTTTATTTTTTTAAGGCGTCTTTTTGAGGTAGTTATCTTATTTTTTTAGTATTAATATTTCCTTATTATTATTATTATTATTATTATTATTATTATTATTATTATTATTATTATTATTATTATTATTATTATTATTATTATTATTATTATTATTATTATTATTATTTTTAATTATTATTTTATTATTATTATATTATCATTGGTTATGGTTATCATGTTGATTATTATTATGGATATTATGATTTATATTAATATAGTTTACATTATTATCAATTATATAGGTAGTATAATTATTATTATTATCATTAATCTGATTAATAATATTATCATTAGTGTGGTTACTAATATTATCATTAAGTATTGTGGTTATTATTATTTTTACTATAAAAGGTATTAGTTATCAATTATTATCATTATCATGTGTACAATTACAGTTATGATTATTATTTTTAATATTGTTATTACTAATATTATTATCAAAACTACACCAGCAATAAAATTATTATTTTGGTTATTTTTATTATCAGTAGTATTATTATTAGTGTTACCATTAAAGTTAATATTTGTAGCACCAATATGAATAAAACCATTGTTTAAGTATTATTGTTATTATCAAAGTTAGCATTTTTTTTCTAAAAACTATTGTTATTATTATCATTGTTAATAATAATACAAATAAATATTTTTACATGAAAATACATAAAAAAATAATATTAATATTACATATCATCATATTGTTAATGTTAAAATGAGATTAACTAAGCTATATATCAAATATAACAACTAATATAAAGATATATCTTATCATATATAAACTTTAATATAAATTATTATTATTAATGTGTATAATGAATGATAAATATTAGTTATATAAATATATATAAATTAAGATATATTAAATTTATCTATATATATATATATATATATATATATATATATATATATATATATATATATATATATATATATATATATATATATATATATATATATATATATAACATATAAAATAACAAGCATACTACTACTAATAATATATATAAACTTGTTCAATTACAACTATACGTTTTAATATATATACAAATGATATAGGTTCGTTAATCCGAGGCCAACCCTGCATTTGTTCAAATGTCGTCATATGTATTTTACTACAAAATACAGTACAGTGAGTTTCATTTACCCTTTTACTCTTTACATTTTTGGGCTGAGAATACATGCAAATGCTTATTTAAATGTTTTACAATATTTATATGCGTGAGTTTCATTATTCCCTTTTTTAAATGCTTTTACAATATATATTTTTGGGACTGAGAATACATGCGCTATTTTATTAAATGCTTTACGAAATAGACACAAGTAATCGAAACTACATTCTATGGTTGGATTATCGAAATCGAATATGCCCCTTTTTATTAAGTCTGGTAATCTAAGAATTAGGGAACAGAAACCCTAATTGACGCGAACTCTAAAGATAGATCTATCGGGCCCAACAAGCCCCATCCAAAGTACCGGATGCTTTAGTACTTCGAAATTTATATCATGTCCGAAGGAGGATCCCGGAATGATGGGGATATTCTTATATGCATATTGTGAATGTCGGTTACCAGATGTTCAATCCATATGAATGATTTTTGTCTCTATGCATGGGACGTATGTTTATGAGAAATGGAAATATGAAATCTTGTGGTCTATTAAAATTATGAAATGATTATTTATGATAAACTAATGAACTCAAAAACCTTTTTGGTTGACACTTGAAAGCATGTTTATTCTCAGGTACGAAAGAAATCTTCCGCTGTGCATTTGGTCATTTTAAAGATATTACTTGGAGTCATTCATGACATATTTCAAAAGACGTTGCATTCGAGTCGTTGAGTTTATCAAGATCATTATTAAGTCAATTATAGTTGGATATATTATGAAATGGTATGCATGTCAGTCAACTTTAGATGAAATGAAAGATTGTCTTTTCAAAACGAATGCAATGTTTGTAAAATGTATCATATACAGGTCAAGTACCTCGCGATGTAATCAACTGTTGTGAATCGTTTATAATCGATATGGACTTAGTCTGGATGGATTAGGACGGGTCCTTTCAAGAACCTCCGAAATTAGAGTTAAAGCCACTTCCAAACCATTTGGAATACGCTTATTTACATGGTGAATCTGAATTACCTGTAATAATATCGTCTTCTCTTACTGAAAATGAAAAATCTCAACTCATTTCTGTGTTGAAAGCTCATAAACCAGCCATTGCATGGAAGATTCATGATATTAAAGGAATAAGTCCTTCGTATTGCACACATAAAATCCTTATGGAAGAAGGTCATAAAACGTATGTGCAACGCCAACGAAGACTAAATCCTAATATGCAAGATGTTGTTAAAAAAGAAATTATTTAACTGCTAGATGCATGTTTAATTTATTCGATCTCTGATAGTCCATGGGTAAGCCCAGTTCAATGCGTACCTAAGAAGGGTGGCATGACTGTCATCACAAATGAAAAAAATGAGCTTATTCCTACTAGGACTGTAACAGGATGGCGTGTATGTATTGATTATAGAAAATTAAATGACACCACCAGAAAAGATCACTTTCCCTTACCTTTCATTGATCAAATGTTGGAAAGATTAGCCGGAAATAGTTATTATTGTTTTCTTGATGGATTTTCCGGATATTTTCAAATTCCAATAGCACCCGAAGATCAAGAGAAAACCACGTTCACGTGCCCTTATGGTACTTTTGCTTACAAACGCATGCCATTTGGACTTTGCAACGCCCCTGCAACCTTTCAAAGGTGCATGATGGTGATTTTTCACGACATGATAGAAGAATGCATGGAAGTTTTCATGGATGACTTTTCAGTCTTCGGTGATACATTTGAATCATGTCTAGTAAATCTGGAACGAATGCTTATTAGATGCGAACAATCAAATCTGGTACTTAATTGGGAGAAATGCCATTTCATGGTTAAAGAAGGCATCGTTCTTGGACATAAAATTTTAAAAGAAGAAATTGAAGTGGATAGAGCTAAAGTAGATGTAATTGCTAAACTTCCACATCCCACCAATGTTAGAGGAGTTAGGAGTTTTCTAGGGCATGCCGGTTTTTACCGACGTTTCATAAAAGATTTTTCTAAAATTGACACTCCTATGAATAAACTCCTAGAAAAGGATGCTCCATTCATCTTTTCAGATGAATGCATCAAATCTTTTAATATTCTTAAAGAGAAACTCACTAATGCGCCGATCATGATAACACCAAATTGGAATCTACCGTTTGAACTAATGTAGGATGCAAGTGATTTTGCAATGGGAGCCGTTTTAGGACAAAGGATTGAAAAACGATTTCAACCTATATATTATGCTAGTAAGACGTTACAAGGAGCACAAACAAATTACACAACTACTGAAAAAGAACTCCTTGCTATTGTCTTTGCTTTTGACAAATTTCGTTCATATCTCGTTCTAGCAAAAACGGTGGTCTATACCGACCGATCTGCTCTTAGATACCTATTTTCGAAACAAGATACCAAACCAAGATTAATCCATTGGATCTTACTCTTACAAGAGTTCGATATTGAAATCCGAGATAAAAGAGGAGCAGAAAATCTCGCCGCCGATCATCTTTCTCGTCTTGAAAATCCCGAATTAGAAGTTCTAAATGAATCTGCCATACAAGACAACTTTCCTGATGAATATCTATTGAAGATAGATTATAATGAAATTTCATGGTTTGCAGACTATGCAAACTACTTAGTATGTGGATTCCTTGAAAAAGGATTGTCGTACCAAAAACGAAAGAAATTCTTTAGTGATATAAAACACTATTTCTGGGAAGATCCACATCTGTTTAAAAGTTGTCCAGATAGAATAATACGCCGATGTGTATTCGGAGATGAAGCTAGTAAAATTTTAAACCATTGTCACACAGGACCAACATGAGGGCATTATGGGACTCAACTAACAGCAAGAAAAGTTTATGATGCTGGATTCTATTGGCCTACAATTTACAAAGATGCACACCTTCTTTGCAAATCCTGTGATGCTTGTCAAAGGGCCAGAAAAATAAGTCAACGTGATGAAATGCCACAAAATGTCATTCAAGTATGTGAAGTATTTGACATTTGGGGTATTGACTTTATGGGTCCATTTCCAAAATCTCATAATAATCTCTATATTCTCGTAGCCATTGATTATGTATCTAAATGGGCGGAAGCACAAGCTCTCCCAACTAACGATGCACGAGTTGTAGTCAACTTTTTAAAACATCTTTTTGCAAGGTTTGGAACACCGAAAGCTTTAATAAGTGATCGGGGAACTCATTTCTGTAATAATCAACTTGAGAAGGTTCTTAAAAGATATGGAGTAACTCATAAAATCTCCACCGCATATCATCCACAAACGAGTGGACAAGTTGAAAATACCAACCGAGCTTTAAAACGTATTCTAGAGAAAATCGTAGGATCAAATCCGAAGGAATGGTCCATTAAGTTGGAGGATGCACTCTGGGCTTTTAGAACAGCCTACAAAACTCCAATTGGAACCACACCTTTTAGACTCGTTTACGGAAAAGCATGTCATCTTCCAGTAGAAATTGAACACAAAGCATTTTAGGCTTTGAAGACATGTAATCTTGATTTACATGAAGCTGGACGTCTACGGTTAAGTCAATTAAATGAATTAGAAGAATTAAGACAAGAAGCATACGAAAATTCGTTAATCTATAAGGAAAGAACGAAGAAATGGCATGATAAAAGAATCAGAAGTTCAAAAGAATTCAAAGAAGGAGACAGAGTTCTTCTTTTTAATTCACGATTCAAGCTATTTCCTGGAAAATTGAAATCAAGATGGTCTGGACCATTCATAGTCAAAAGAGTTTTCCTATACGGAACAGTAGAATTAATAAATTCAAATGGGATTGAATTTAAAGTTAATGGTCACAGAGTTAAACATTACATACATGGTCCGATGGAAGTCGACAACGAAGTTAATCACAATTTTGATACCACAGCTAACTAAGTGTGGGGAGAATCAAGTCTTTTAAAGGATAATATGTATTTCTGTTAGAGTTAGATTTTCTGTTTTTGTGTAGTTCTCGAAAATGGAACCCGAATGGTCTTTCCCTAGCAGACCCTAAAGAACTAGTCTTCTCCCCCCATTCTGAATTTTTATTTTTTTAGGTTTTTACGAAATGAAGACTTCCTGTGAACTAAACCATGGTCTAATGCTACACGCTTTGATCACTAAACGTAATAATGACACACTTCCGAGTGAACTAGTATCAGTAATCAGAGAAAGATTGGACGGAGTAAGAAAAGAATCCAGATGCGAAGATAATAAGTTACAATTTGGTAAAGAAAAATCAAAATCCGCAGCCAAAAGAAGAGCACGACACCTTGAAAGATGTCACAAATGCGGAAAATGGTCACATGGAGGTAAATGTTCAAATAATCAAACCTATTCAAACACCGAATTTGTTACGTTATGCAGAGACGGACCGTTCATATGTTTAGAAGAAAAAACACTGAATGCTCGAGGTTACGCCTATGTAACCATGGAAAATCAATTAAACCGACTATCTTATGAATGGGATAGATCATATCACTAAGAATACTATCTCACAGGTAAGTCTGTACAGTTTTTATTTTTTATTTTCATTTTTAACCTTTTGATAATAAACGCTAATTTGTTCGCTATAAAGTATTAAATTGGTATTCGATGAAATTAGGTTTGGCGACCGAAATTATTGATATCATTCAAAAATTTATTACATCACTGCGAAATTTAACGTTTATTCTTAAGGTATAAATATCTTTAATCAATCAAACCAAAATATTTCAAAAATTCGTCATGAGTTAAATTAGGTCATGGAACCGAAATTACTTTACCGAAAAGAGGGGCGCATATTTTTGATAATATTTGATTGATTAAAGTAAGATAAAAGCCAAAAAGATTTTTAATTTTATTTTTACCATGTTTTTAAAATTAATATATAAATCTTAAATTAATATTGTGAACTCTGTAAAATCAATATATTTAAGTTTGTCAATATTTGAAAAATTAATATTTTTAATATAAGTTTGTATGTATAAAAACAAAAAAATAATATAAGTTTGGTGTGAATTTTTAATATTATGCATTTTTAGTTAAGTTTGGTGTAAATTTTTAATTTTATGCATTTTTAAATTTAAGTTGTGTGAATTTAAAAACAAAAATTTACTTTATGTCGCTAAGTTAAAAATATGATTTTTAAAATTCGTCGTAAGTTGAAGACTAGGTCTTTGAACCGAAATTGCTTTACCCGAGGGTGGGACGAGAACTTTTATTATCATTATTTTTAATCTTATTGAATTAAAGTATGCCAAAAATATTAAAAAAAACCAAAAAATCTAAGCTTTTAAAACAATCGTTTGAAAAAGACAAATTTTAAAATTTGGTCGAGGGACGGACTAGGACATCGATCCGAAACGACCTCATCCTAAAACAAAGGAAAACAAAATTTTAAATTTATTTTATATTTGTTTTATAAGTTAAGACTTATTAAAAAAAAAAAAAAACAAACGCCGTGACTCGCGGAGTTTGAAGAACAAAATCACCGCGACTCGCGAAGGATGTAAAATCCAGAAAAAAATATAACGCAGATCAGACAGTCCCCAACACACCCCCAACCCAAAAACTGAGAAAAACACCCGAACAAAACACACACAAAATCGAATTTTTGGCCATTTTTCATCAAATCTTTTACAAAATCATGTTGAGAATGATGCTATCAAGGAATTACTCAAGAAAAACGGTAAATTTCTACACCAAAACACCCTTTAATCCGAAAAATTAGTGTTCTTGAGCAATTTTATACCCAATTCGATTTTGATGCTTTTTAGTCTAATTATTCTTCAATTGTTTATGTATTATGCTTGTATAACCTAGATTGATGCTATTTAACATGATTAGAAGCCTTAAACTTCAAATTTTGAGAAATCTAGGGTTTGTGTTCTTGAGCAATTTGGGGCTTTTTGATATAAACAGGTTATGGCCGATTTTTGTCATGGATTATTGCTAAATTAAGTAGTGTAACATGTTTAGGTAGTTAAATGATCCAAACTTTGAGCCTACACATGATTTTTGAGAATTAAAGTAGACTTTTTCAAGTCTAAAATTCATGAACTTGATTTTTGAGAGATAATGTCATTTGAAACTTGTTTAATTGCTAGTAATGATTATTTTGACATGTTATTTGAGTTGAATGCTTATGAACTTGGCGAACATTTTCGTATCTTATTTGAAAAAGTGTAGATTTGATAAAAATATGAAAATGAGCATAAGTTTGATATAAATTGGACATGTCATTGTAATTATTTTAATTGATGATTTTGCTGACACTAATGCATATTTGGATGCACAAAAATTGTGTTTGATGTGTTTTGCAGACTGAAAGGGGTGAATCTTCATCCCAAGCTCGCAATGCTCCTCCTGAGAATGCGGAACAACAGGATGTTGATAGCTATTATAAACAAGATATACCTCATCCAGTTATGACATTTTCAGATATGCACTTGGAAGATTTGCAACCGAACTTGAGATTTGACAGACGTTGGATAGATTATCCAAAATACCAAAGGGTCTTGCATACTCTTCATTCTAAAGTTGTTGAAGTACCTAGGGTAATAGAATGGGCACCATTAGAAGCTGTAGAATTGGCCGGGCCAATTATAGAATTACTTACACAGAGGTATAGTAATTCTACTTTTAATGATTGGGTACGATTATTCAGCATGCGTAGACCTGTATATAAAGTATGGTGTGAAGAATTATTGTGTAGTATAGAAATAAATGATCGGGTAGTTAGTTTAACCGATCGATCTTTTATTAGATTTTTGTTAGGAGGTTCGATGCGCCACATGTCTTTACTAGACATGGCTCAGGCCTTACGTGTATATACGCCTGAGGAGTTAGCATCTGCCGATTGTAGAGGGTTGATATTGAACGGTAGGAAAATTGATGAAAATTTTGATACGCATGGTGTATGGAGTCAAATGACTAGCCATCACCGATTTAAAGGGGGAAATTACTCTTATTTGGATATAGATAGAGCAGAGTTAAGAGTAATTCATAGGTTTTTAGCCAATTCGATTACACAACGAGGTAAGAATAAGGAAAAGGTAAATGAACAGGATTTGTTTTACCACATGTGTATTCGAGACCCACAAAGCGCTATAAGTATACCTTATTGTGTGGGTTATTATTTATCAGGTATGGTTAGGGGGATGAGACCACACAGTATAATAGGAGGTGGTATATTTATTACACTAATTGCTGAATATCTCAATGTGGATATAAGTCGGGGGGGATTATTAGTCGAAGAACCAGAACCCCACGATACAATTGGTTTAAATGTATACCATGGTGCGAAGGTTTTGAAGAGGCGAAATAACGCCGCAGTACAATACCATGGTAGACATCCACAGTTTGAGAGAAACCAACAGCCAAGTAATGTGGGAGGGGGAAATGAAATGACAGAAATGCAAAGGTTTATAGCTTCACAAGAGTATGAAAATGCTAGACATCGAGCATTTGAAGATTGGCAAGTTCATCAAAACCAAATCATAGCTCATTGCCAACATGTAGGTAGAAACTATATTCCTACTCCATCGCCTGTATTTCCTCCCTGGTCTATAGAGATCTAACCACCGTATCCTACGTATAACCAAGCCGAAGCATTCTATAACACATACGGTTATGCATGGAACCCCTACTGGTATCAGTATCATCCCTAGTCTACTTAGTTTTATTTATTTTATTATTTGTAATGTTGATACATTTAATACTTATGTTAATATTGTAATAGTTTTTATAATTTTCTAACTTTTATTATTAGATTTTAATAATTTTTGAATGTGGGGTAATATACCAAACTTCAAAAATATGTATATATGTTTGCAGTTTATCTTATGTACACAACAGGGTAAAACAACGCATTTTCAAAGACTGGCATTAAGTTCAGCAAAAGCAACTAATTTTGACGACAAGATGCAAAATATATGTGAAATAACAACAAGACGGAATGAACAAATGATGTGCACCATTTATCATTCAACACAAACAACAATATGTTTGGAAACTTTGGTAAAATTTAATCATTTCTACGCTAATCACCCTCAATAATTTAAATTGTTACTGATTTCTTGCAAATGAGGGCATTGCAAGATCTTAAGTGTGGGAAGGGGTTAAATTCTTTCGGATTTTTAAAATTTTTATCTTAAACACTTGGTTACCATTAAAAATACTAGTAAAGCAGTAGTTGTATTAGAATCTAGTGCTCTCTGATAATAAAGAACAGCCCTAGTCTTATATACTGACTACCCAATTCTAGTAAAGTTTTTCAAAATTTTCAATTAAATGAACTCAAAATCATGTTTATACATATTTATGAACGATAAAACTAGGTGTTAACACCGAAATTATTGTTAACTCGGAAAGGACATAAATTGAGAAACAAACCAAAATGTTAGAATTCATTTAAAATGGAATAGAGGACAATAAAAAGGAAAATAAAAGCCAAGTGTGGGAAAATTTACCAAGTTATTTTAAACATATGTCACATATTTCTGTAACAAATAACTGAAAATACTTTTGCTTTGGACTAAACTAAACTGTTTTACCCGATGAAAGAAAAGAGGAGATGGATCTACACGATGAATCAATTCCATCATTAAAAGGAAGTAAAGTCTTCCGAAAAAGAAACGCGCTTCTTGATTTAGGTCAGGAAGTTGTCGTCCAGACCAGCTGTAGGTTGACGAAAAATCTAGAAAAGTCATCTCTAAAATCAGCAGGAAATCCACGGACCTCGGCATAAAACAGGGTCGCCAAGTGGTCAGATTTATCCTAACCATGAGAAGGATTTATCTCGTACAATGGGGGGGCACCGTGCAAATTAGCTGGATAAGACTAATGAATCAAATCCCCAGAAAGGATAATCTCCTTAAAGATCAAAAATCAACTTTTAAGATTGATATTACTCAATCCTAGAGATTGACCTTAAAAATTGAGAATTACAAACTCATGGAATTCGATGATATCTAAACTCGAGCTTGAACGAGAAAATATTTTGATCAAATTAAAACCGATTTGTTTTCTGAAAACTCTATTTTCAATGCGTTCATTACCTTTGAACGTAAAATCCTAGGAATTCACCTGGAATTCATTAGGTCGCCTGAACCAAATCGGGTGTCAACCGTAAGAACGGTGGTTGCATAGCATGGTCAAAGACAGGACCTTGTGCCAGACCAAAAAATTATAAGGGTGAGCTTTACTATTGCTCCTACAAAGGATAGTAATTGTGTCCGACACGTTATAGACCATAATTAAAAGCATGTCAGGGGACATTGCCTTAAACAGTGCTTGTTCAACGCTTCCCTTTACAACCGGACGGTATGTAGTGACCCGAACTTTTCCATGTTTATATATATATTAAATGAAATTGTTATTTACATGATTAAGTGTTTCAAACATGTTAAGTAATCAAACTTGTTAAGACTTGATTAATTGAAATAGGTTTCATATAGACAATTGACCACCTAAGTTGACCGGTGATTCACGAACGTTAAAACTTGTAAAAACTATACGATGACATATATATGGTTATATATATAGTTAAAATGATTTTATTATAAGTATGTATCTCATTAGGTATTTTAACAATGAGTTATATACATAAAAATGAGACTATTAATTTAAGAAACTCAAAAACGATATATATAACGATTATCGTTATAACAACGTCTTACTAGGTACATATGAATCATATTAAGATATTGATATACTTGGTTAATTATGTTAAATGATAAGTAAATATATTATTAAGTGTATTAACAATGAAATACATATGTAAAAATAAGACTACTAACTTAATGATTTCGAAATGAGACATATATGTAACGATTATCGTTGTACCGACATTTATCTGTATATATATCATACTAAGATATATTATATATCATAATATCATGATAATATAACAATTTAACATCTCATTTTTTATAATAAACAATGGGTTAACAACATTCAACAAGATCGTTAACCTAAAGGTTTCAAAACAACGTTTACATGTAACGACTAACGATGACTTAACGACTCAGTTAAAATGTATATACATGTAGTGTTTTAATATGTATTCATACACTTTTGAAAGACTTCAAGATACTTATCAAAATACTTCTACTTAACAAAAATGCTTACAATTACATCCTCGTTCAGTTTCATCAACAATTCTACTCGTATGCACCCGTATTCGTACTCGTACAATACACAGCTTTTAGATGTATGTACTATTGGTATATACACTCCAATGATCAGCTCTTAGCAGCCCATGTGAGTCACCTAACACATGGGAACCATCATTTGGCAACTAGCATGAAATATCTCATAAAATTACAAAAATATGAGTAATCATTCATGACTTATTTACATGAAAACAAAATTACATATCCTTTATATCTAATCCATACACCAACGACCAAAAACACCTACAAACACTTTCATTCTTCAATTTTCTTCATCTAATTGATCTCTCTCAAGTTCTATCTTCAAGTTCTAAGTGTTCTTCATAAATTCCAAAAGTTCTAGTTTCATAAAATCAAGAATACTTCCAAGATTGCAAGTTTACTTCCAAGTTTTCTAAATCCATTCCAAGTAATCATCCAAGATCAAGAAACCTTTGTTACTTACAGTAGGTTATCTTTCTAATACAAGGTAATAATCATATTCAAACTTTAATTCAATTTCTATAACTATAACAATCTTATTTCGAGTGGAAATCTTACTTGAAATTGTTTTCGTATCATGATTCTGCTTCAAGAACTTTCAAGCCATCCAAGGATCCTTTGAAGCTAGATCTATTTTTCTTATTTCTAGTAGGTTTATCCAAGGAACTTGAGGTAATAATGATGTTCATAACATCATTCGATTCATACATATAAAGCTATCTTATTCGAAGGTTTAAACTTGTAATCACTAGAACATAGTTTAGTTAATTCTAAACTTGTTCGCAAATAAAAGTTAATCCTTCTAACTTGACTTTTAAAATCAACTAAACACATGTTCTATATCTATATGATATGCTAACTTAATGATTTAAAACCTGAAAAGACAAAAAACACCGTAAAACTGGATTTACGCCGTCGTAGTAACACCGCGGGCTGTTTTGGGTTAGTTAATTAAAAACTATGATAAACTTTGATTTAAAAGTTGTTATTCTGGGAAAATGATTTTTATTATGAACATGAAACTATATCCAAAAATTATGGTTACACTCAAAGTGGAAGTATGTTTTCTAAAATGGTCATCTAGACGTCGTTCTTTCGACTGAAATGACTACCTTTACAAAAACGACTTGTAACTTATTTTTCCGACTATAAACCTATACTTTTTCTGTTTAGATTCATAAAATAGCGTTTAATATGAAACCATAGCAATTTGATTCACTCAAAACGGATTTAAAATGAAAAAGTTATGGGTAAAACAAGATTGGATAATTTTTCTCATTTTAGCTACGTGAAAATTGGTAACAAATCTATTCCAACCATTACTTAATCAACTTGTATTGTATATTATGTAATCTTGAGATACCATAGACACGTATACAATTTTTCGACCTATCATGTCGACACATCTATATATATTTCGGAACAACCATAGACACTCTATATGTGAATGTTGGAGTTAGCTATACAGGGTTGAGGTTGATTCCAAAATATATATAGTTTGAGTTGTGATCAATACTGAGATAAGTATACACTGGGTCGTGGATTGATTCAAGATAATATTTATCGATTTATTTCTGTAAATCTAACTGTGGACAACTAGTTGTAGGTTACTAACGAGGACAGCTGACTTAATAAACTTAAAACATCAGAATATATTAAAAGTGTTGTAAATATATTTTGAACATACTTTGATATATATGTATATATTGTTATAGGTTCGTGAATCAACCAGTGGCCAAGTCTTACTTCCCAACGAAGTAAAAATCTGTGAAAGTGAGTTATAGTCCCACTTTTAAAATCTAATATTTTTGGGATGAGAATACGTGCAGGTTTTATAAATGATTTACAAAATAGACACAAGTACGTGAAACTACATTCTATGGTTGAATTATCGAAATCGAATATGCCCCTTTTTATTAAGTCTGGTAATCTAAGAATTAGGGAACAGACACCCTAATTGACGCGAATCCTAAAGATAGATCTATTGAGCCTAACAAACCCCATCCAAAGTACCGGATGCTTTAGTACTTCGAAATTTATATCATATCCGAAGGGTGTCCCGGAATGATGGGGATATTCTTATATATGCATCTTGTTAATGTCGGTTACCAGGCGTTCACCATATGAATGATTTTTATCTCTATGTATGGGATGTGTATTGAAATATGAAATCTTATGGTCTATTGTTATGATTTGATATATATAGGTTAAACCTATAACTCACCAACATTTTTGTTGACGTTTAAAACATGTTTATTCTCAGGTGAATACTAAGAGCTTCCGCTGTTGCATACTAAAATAAGGACAAGATTTGAAGTCCATGTTTGTATGATATTGTGTAAAAACTGCATTCAATAAACTGATTTCGATGTAACATATTTGTATTGTAAACCATTATGTAATGGTCGTATGTAAACAGGATATTTTAGATTATCATTATTTGATAATCTACGTAAAGCTTTTTAAACCTTTATTTATGAAATAAAGGTTATGGTTTGTTTTAAAAATGAATGCAGTCTTTGAAAAACGTCTCATATAGAGGTCAAAACCTCGCAACGAAATCAATTAATATGGAACGTTTTTAATCAAAACCTCGCACTTTATATTTATGACTGATGGACTGTTATGGACAAAAACCAGACGGACATATTAAATAATCCAGGACAAAGGACAATTAACCCATGTGCATAAAATTAAAATCAACACGTCAAACATCATGATTACGGAAGTTTAAATAAGCATAATTCTTTTATTTCATATTTAATGTCCTTTATTTTATATTTAATTGCACTTCTAATTATCGCACTTTTATTGTTATTGTATTTAATTGCACTTTTAATTATCGTACTTTTTAATTATCGCAAGTTTATTTTATCGCACTTTTATTTATCGCAATTTCATTATCGTTATTTACTTTACGCTTTAAATTAAGTTTTTTATTTATTTAATATTTTACATTTTGTTTTAACTGCAACTAAAGTTTTTAAAATCGACAAACCGGTCATTAAACGGTAAAAACTCCCCTTTATAATAATAATATTACTTTTATATATATTTGTATTTTTATAAATTAAAACTAATATAGCGTTAAGTTTGATTAAAAGATTCCCTGTGGAACGAACCGGACTTACTAAAAACTACACTACTGTACGATTAGGTACACTGCCTATAAGTGTTGTAGCAAGGTTTAAGTATATCCATTCTATAAATAAATAAATATCTTGTATAAAATTGTATCGTAATTAATAAATATTTCCTTATAATATTTAATAGTATTTCGTTGTAAAAATAAAGCTATTCGCCGTTGTAAAAATAGCTTATATTTTTACAGGAAAAACTATTAAATGCGATACAATTTTACACAAGATATTTATTTATTTATAGAATGGATATACTTAAACCTTGCTACAACACTTATAGGCAGTGTACCTAATCGTACAGTAGTGTAGTTTTTAGTAAGTCCGGTTCGTTCCACAGGGAAAAATCTTTAAACAAAGCTTAACGCTATATTAGTTTTATTTTATAAAAATACAAATATATATATAAGTAATATTATTATTATTATAAAGGGGGGTTTTACCGTTTAATGACCGGTTTGTCGATTTTAAAAACTTTAGTCGCAGTTAAAACCTGATGTAAAATAATAAAAATAAATATAACTTAATTTAAAGCGTAAAGTAAATACCAATAATGAAATTGCGATAAATAAAAGTGCGATAAAATAAAATTGCGATAATTAAAAAGTACGATAATTAAAAGTGCAATTAAATACAATAACAATAAAAAAAGTGCGATAATTAGAAGTGCAATTAAATATAAAATAAAGGAAATTAAATATGAAATAAAATAATTATGCTTATTTAAACTTCCGTAATCATGATGTTTGACGTGTTGATTTTAGTTTTATGCCCATGGGTTAATTGTCCTTTGTCCTGGATTATTTAATATGTCCGTCTGGTTTTTGTCCATAACAGTCCATCAATCATAAATATAAAGTGCGAGTATCCTCGTCAAATTATCCTTATACCCGAAGTTAAATATTCCAACTAATTGGGGACTTAAACTGTAACAAGATTTTAATACTTTGTTAACAATTATGCCAAGTGTCCTTGTACATAATTTCACCCCTGTTTTAATAATTCTAGTGACTATTAATCCATTCCCGTGTCCGGTTAAATGAACGATTATTCTTACATATAAATATCCCGCCCATCGTGTCCGATTGAGTGTATATGGTTATTTATAGGGACGTCCAATTGTAAATCTTTATATTAAAATTAACAAACTATCATTTAGTTAAACAAATATAAAGCCCATTAATAGCCCATAGTCTAATTTCCACAAGTGTCGTTCTTTTGTCCAAACCCCAATTATGGTACAAAGCCCAATTACCCAATTTTAGTAATTAGCCCAACATCATGATTACTTCGTTTTAAATAAGCATAATAATAACTTAGCTACGAGACATTAAATTAAAAAGGTTGAACATAACTTACAATGATTAAAAATAGCGTAGGGTTACACGGACAGAATTTCGACTTACACCCTTACAACATTCGCTAACATACCCTTATTATTAGGATTAAAATTAAAATTAAAATTAAAATTAAAATATAAATATAAATATTTACGTATAGATATAGAGAGGATGGATATATGATATTAAAAATGATCAGAATTCGTTGGGTTTTATAGGGATTTGAGTCCAGAGAATCTCCGCGACTCGCGGCCCTTTCCTTCTTCAAACTCCGCTAGTCGCAGAGTTTGTTTTTACAGCTCACCAAGCCTTGGCTCCTAGCTTGTCGATGGATTATATAAATAAATATAATATATAAATAATTTTAGTAATTATTTAAATATTATATTATATTTATGTGCATAGTTGACTTGTAATTTTTAGTCCGTTGCGTCGAGCGTTGAGAGTTGACTCTGGTCCCGGTTTGGGATTTTCGAACGTCCTTGCGTACAATTTAATATCTTGTACTTTGCATTTTGAATCTTGTACTCTTGTAATTTTGAGACGTTTCTTATCAATAATTGGAACCTCTTTGATTGTATTTTGTACTTTTGAGCTTTTTGGTCGTTTGCGTCTTCAATTCGTCGAATCTGTCTTTTGTCTTCACCTTTTATTATTTAAACGAATATTACTTGTAAATAGAACAATTGCAACTAAAAGCTTGTCTTTCTTGAGGAATAATGCTATGAAATATATGTTCGTTTTTAGCATTATCAAATATTCCCACACTTGAGAGTTGCTTGTCCTCAAGCAATATAGTCTTGAAATACTAGAATCACTTCTTTATTCTTCACACTTTGTACATAGGTGATTTCTATACGGCAGTATAAACAATGGTAGTAACGATATGGTTTACAGTCCCACATGACTATAAAAATTTAGATCCATTAAGGAAATTGGATCTTTATGAAAACATTTGATCTTTTGAAAATTAAATCTAGCTTTTACCCTAGATAAGTTTTCCAGAATAACTCTTCACCGGTGTTTGCAAATTCTTTTTGTGGGTTTGGTGGGTTTTAGATTTGAAAATTTTGGCTCAAAACTTATGGTTTTGTGTCACCCACTTGCTAACCTTGTATTAGGAAAGCAACACGTCCAGTATACTTGCTCCGTATATTACCTTTCGGTAAACTACCGTCCGGTTGTAAAGGAAAGCGTTGAACAAGCAACTGTTAAGGCAATGACCCCTGACATGCTTTTGATTATGGTCTATAACGTGTCAGACGCAATTACTATCCTTTGTAGGAGCAATAGTAAAGCTCACCCTTATAATTTGTCAGTCTGGCACAAGGTCCTGTCTTTGACCATGCTATGCAACCACCGTTCTTACGGTTGACACCCGATTTGGTTCAGGTGACCTAATGAATTCCAGGTGAATTTCTAGGATTTTACGTTCAAAGGTAATGAACGCATTGAAAATAGGGTTTTCAGAAAACAAATCGGTTTTAATTTGATCAAAATATTTTTTCGTTCAAGCTCGAGTTTAGATATCATCGAATTCCATGAGTTTGTAATTCTCAATCTTTAAGGTCAATCTCTAGGATTGAGTAATATCAGTCTTAAAAGCTGATTTTTGATCTTTAAGGAGATTATCCTTTCTGGGGATCTGATTCATTAGTCTTATCCAGCTAATTTGCACGGTGCCCCCCATTGTACGAGATAAATCCTTCTCATGGTTAGGATAAATCTGACCACTTGGCGACCCTGTTTTATGCTGAGGTCCGTGGATTTCCTGCTGATTTTAGAGATGACTTTTCTAGATTTTTCGTCAACCTACAGCTGGTCTGGACGACAACTTCCTGTCCTAAATCAAGAAGCGCGTTTCTTTTTTGGAAGACTTTACTTCCTTTTAATGATGGAATTGATTCATCGTGTAGATCCATCTCTTCTTTTCTTTCATCGGGTAAAACAGTTTAGTTTAGTCCAAAGCAAAAGTATTTTCAGTTATTTGTTACAGAAATATGTGACATATGTTTAAAATAACTTGGTAAATTTTCTCACACTTGGCTTTTATTTTCCTTTTTATTGTCCTCTATTCCATTTTAAATGAATTCTAACATTTTGGTTTGTTTCTCAATTTATGTCCTTTCCGAGTTAACAATAATTTCGGTGTTAACACCTAGTTTTATCGTTCATAAATATGTATAAACATGATTTTGAGTTCATTTAATTGAAAATTTTGAAAAATTTTACTAGAATTGGGTAGTCAGTATATAAGACTAGGGTTGTTCTTTATTATCAGAGAGCACTAGATTCTAATACAACTACTGCTTTACTAGTATTTTTAATGGTAACCAAGTGTTTAAGATAAAAATTTTAAAAATCTGAAAGAATTTAACCCCTTCCCACACTTAAGATCTTGCAATGCCCTTATTTGCAAGAAATCAGTAACAATTTAAATTATTGAGGGTGATTAGCGTAGAAATGATTAAATTTTACCAAAGTTTCCAAACATATTGTTGTTTGTGTTGAATGATAAATGGTGAACATCATTTGTTCATTTCGTCTTGTTGTTATTTCACATATATTTTACATCTTGTCGTCAAAATTAGTTGCTTTTGCTGAACTTAATGCCAGTCTTTGAAAATGCGTTGTTTTACCCTGTTGTGTACATAAGATAAACTGCAAACATATATACATATTTTTGAAGTTTGGTATATTACCCCACATTCAAAAATTATTAAAATCTAATAATAAAAGTTAGAAAATTATAAAAACTATTACAATATTAACATAAGTATTAAATGTATCAACATTACAAATAATAAAATAAATAAAACTAAGTAGACTAGGGATGATACTGATACCAGTAGGGGTTCCATGCATAACCGTATGTGTTATAGAATGCTTCGGCTGGGTTATACGTAGGATACGGTGGTTGGATCTCTATAGACCATGGAGGAAATACGGGCGATGGAGTAGGAATATAGTTTCTACCTACATGTTGGCAATGAGCTATGATTTGGTTTTGATGAACTTGCCAATCTTCAAATGCTCTATGTCTAGCATTTTCATACTCTTGTGAAGCTATAAACCTTTGCATTTCTGTCATTTCATTTCCCCCTCCCACATTACCTGGTTGTTGGTTTCTCTCAACCTGTGGATGTCTACCATTATATCGTACTGCGGCGTTATTTCGCCTCTTCAAAGCTTTAGCACCATGGTATACATTTAAACCAATTGTATCGTGGGGTTCTAGTTCTTCGACTAATAATCCCCCCCGACTTATATCCACATTGAGATACTCAGCAATTAGTGTAATAAATATACCACCTCCTATTATACTGTGCGGTCTCATCCCCCTAACCATAGCTGATAAATAATAACCCACACAATAAGATATACTTACAGCGCTTTGTGGGTCTCGAATACACATGTGGTAAAACAAATCCTGTTCATTTACCTTTTCCTTATTCTTACCTCGTTGTGTAATCGAATTGGCTAAAAACCGATGAATTACTCTTAACTCTGCTCTATCTATATCCAAATAAGAGTAATTTCCCCCTTTAAATCGGTGATGGCTAGTCATTTGACTCCATACACCATGCGTATCAAAATTTTCATCAATTTTCCTACCGTTCAATATCAACCCTCTACAATCGGCAGATGCTAACTCCTCAGGCGTATATATATGTAAGGCCTGAGCCATGTCTAGTAGAGACCTGTGGCGCATCGAACCTCCTAACAAAAATCTAATAAAAGATCGATCGATTAAACTAGCTACCTGATCATTTATTTCTATACTACACAATAATTCTTCACACCATACTTTATATACAGGTCTACGCATGTTGAATAAACGTACCCAATCGTTAAAAGTAGAATTACCATATCTCTGTGTAAGTAATTCCCTAATTGGTCCGGCCAATTCTACAGCTTCTAACGGTTCCCATTCTATTACCCTAGGTACTTCAACAGATTTAGAATGAAGAGTATGCAATCCCCTTTGGTATTTTGGATAATCTATCCAACGTCTGTCAAATCTCAAGTTCGGGTGCAAATCTTCCAAGTGCATATCTGAAAATGTCATAACTGGATGAGGTATATCTTGTTTATAATAGCTATCAACATCCTGTTGTTCAGCATTCTCAGGAGGAGCATTGCGAGCTTGGGATGAAGATTCACCCCTTTCAGTCTGCAAAACACATCAAACATAATTTTTGTGCATCCAAATATGCATTAGTGTCAGCAAAATCATCAATCAAAATAATTACAATGACATGTCCAATTTATATCAAACTTATGCTCATTTTCATATTTTTATCAAATCTACACTTTCTCAAATAAGCATATACGAAAATGTTCGCCAAGTTCATAAGCATGCAACTCAAATAACATGTCAAAATAATCATTACTAGCAATTAAACAAGTTTCAAATGGCATTATCTCTCAAAAATCAAATTCATGAATTTTAGACTTGAAAAAGTCCACTTTAATTCTCAAAAATCATGTGTAGGCTCAAAGTTTGGATCATTTAACTACCTAAACATGTTACACTACTTAATTTAGCAATAATCCATGACAAAAATCGGCCATAACCTGTTTATATCAAAAAGCCCCAAATTTGCTCAAGAACACAAACCCTAGATTACTCAAAATTTGAAGTTTAAGGCTTCTAATCATGTTAAATAGCATCAATCTAGGTTATACAAGCATAATACATAAATAATTTAAGCATAATTACACTAAAAAGCATCAAAATCGAATTGGGTATAAAATTGCTCAAGAACATTAATTTTCAGATTAAAGGGTGTTTTGGTGTAGAAATTTACCGTTTTCCTTGAGTAATTCCTTGATAGCATCCTTCTCAACATGATTTTGTGAAAGATTTGATGAAAAATGGTGAAAAAATTCGATTTTGTAGTGTGTTTTTCGGGTGTTTTTCGCAGTTATTTGGGGTGTTTGTGTTGGGACTGATCAGTTCTGCGTATATATTTTTTTTTCTGAATTTTGGTCTCTCCGCGAGTCGCGGTGATTTTGTTCTTCAAACTCCGCGAGTCGCGGCGTTTGGTTTTTTTTTTTTTTTAATAAGCCTTAACTTATAAAACAAATATAAAATAAATTTAAAATTTTGTTTTCCTTTGTTTTAGGATGAGGTCGTTTCAGATCGATGTCCTAGTCCGTCCCTCGACAAAATTTTAAAATTTGTCTTTTTCAAGCGATTGTTTTAAAAGCTTAGATTTTTGGGTTTTTTTTAATGTTTTTGGCATACTTTAATTCAATAAGATTAAAAATAATGATAATAAAAGTTCTCGTCCCTCCCTCGGGTAAAGCAATTTCGGTTCAAAGACCTAGTCTTCAACTTACGACGAATTTTAAAAATCATATTTTTAACTTAGCGACATAAAGTAAATTTTTGTTTTTAAATTCACACAACTTAAATTTAAAAATGCATAAAATTAAAAATTTACACCAAACTTAATTAAAAATGCATAATATTAAAAATTCACACCAAACTTATATTATATTTTTGTTTTTATACATACAAACTTATATTAAAAATATTAATTTTTTAAATATTGACAAACTTAAATATATTGATTTTACAAAGTTCCCAATATTAATTTAAGATTTATATATTAATTTTAAAAACATGGTAAAAATAAAATTAAAAATCTTTTTGGCTTTTATCTTACTTTAATCAATCAAATATTATCAAAAATATGCTCCCCTCTTTTCGGTAAAGTAATTTCGGTTCCATGACCTAATTTAACTCATGACGAATTTTTGAAATATTTTGGTTTGATTGATTAAAGATATTTATACCTTAAGAATAAACGTTAAATTTTGCAGTGATGTAATAAATTTTTGAATGATATCAATAATTTCGGTCGCCAAACCTAATTTCATCGAATACCAATTTAATACTTTATAGCGAACAAATTAGCGTTTATTATCAAAAGGTTAAAAATGAAAATAAAAAATAAAAACTGTACAGACTTACCTGTGAGATAGTATTCTTAGTGATATGATCTATCCCATTCATAAGATAGTCGGTTTAATTGATTTTCCATGGCTACATAGGCGTAACCTCGAGCATTCAGTGTTTTTTCTTCTAAACATATGAAAGGTCCGTCTCTGCATAACGTAACAAATTCGGTGTTTGAATAGGTTTGATTATTTGAACATTTACCTCCATGTGACCATTTTCCGCATTTGTGACATCTTTCAAGGTGTCGTGCTCTTCTTTTCGCTGCGGATTTTGATTTTCCTTTACCAAATTGTAACTTATTATCTTCGCATCTGGATTCTTTTCTTACTCTGTCCAATCTTTCTCTGATTACTGATACTAGTTCACTCGGAAGTGTGTCATTATTACGTTTATTGATCAAAGCGTGTAGCATTAGACCATGGTTTAGTTCACAGGAAGTCTTCATTTCGTAAAAACCTAAAAAAATAAAAATTCAGAATGGGGGGAGAAGACTAGTTCTTTAGGGTCTGCTAGGGAAAGACCATTCGGGTTCCATTTTCGAGAACTACACGAAAACAGAAAATCTAACTCTAACAGAAATACATATTATCCTTTAAAAGACTTGATTCTCCCCACACTTAGTTAGCTGTGGTATCGAAATTGTGATTAACTTCATTGTCAACTTCCATTGGACTATCTATGTAATGTTTAACTCTGTGACCATTAACTTTAAATTCAATTCCATTTGAATTTATTAATTCTATCATTCCTTATGGGAAAACTCTTTTGACTATGAATGGTCCAGACCATCTTAATTTCAATTTTCCAGGAAATAGCTTGAATCGTGAATTGAAAAGAAGAACTCTGTCTCCTTCTTTAAATTCTTTTGAACTTCTGATTCTTTTATCATGCCATTTCTTCGTTCTTTATTTATAGATTAATGAATTTTTGTATGCTTCATGTCTTAATTCTTCTAATTCGTTTAGTTGACTTAACCGTAAACGTACAGCTTTATGTAAATCAAGATTACATGTCTTCAAAGCCCAAAATGCTTTGTGTTCAATTTCTACTGGAAGATGACATGCTTTTCCATAAACGAGTCTGAAAGGTGTGGTTCCAATTGGAGTTTTGTAGGCTGTTCTAAAAGCCCAGAGTGCATCCTCCAATTTAATGGACAATTCCTTCGGATTTGATCCTACGGTTTTTTCTAGAATACGTTTTAAAGCTCGGTTGGTATTTTCAACTTGTCCACTTGTTTGTGGATGATATGCAGTGGAGATTTTATGAGTTACTCCATATCTTTTAAGAACTTTCTCAAGTTGATTATTACAGAAATGAGTTCCCCGATCACTTATTAAAGCTTTCGGTGTTCCAAACCTTGCAAAAAGACGTTTAAAAAGTGGACTACAACTCGTGCATCGTTAGTTGGGAGAGCTTGTGCTTCCGCCCATTTAGATACATAATCAATGGCTACGAGAATATAGAGATTATTATGAGATTTTGGAAATGGACCCATAAAGTCAATACCCCAAATGTCAAATACTTCACATACTTGAATGACATTTTGTGGCATTTCATCACGTTGACTTATTTTTTTGGCCCTTTGACAAGCATCACAGGATTTGCAAAGAAGGTGTGCGTCTTTGTAAATTGTAGGCCAATAGAATCCAGCATCATAAACTTTTCTTACTGTTAGTTGAGGCCCATAATGCCCTCCTATTGGTCCTGTGTGACATTGGTTTAAAATTTTACTAGCTTCATCTCCGAATACACATCGGCGTATTATTCCATCGGGACAACTTTTAAACAGATGTGGATCTTCCCAAAAATAGTGTTTTATATCACTGAAGAATTTCTTTCGTTTTTGGTACGACAATCCTTTTTAAAGGAATCCACATACTAAGTAGTTTGCATAGTCGGCAAACCATGGAATTTCATTATAATCTATCTTCAATAGATATTCATCAGGAAAGTTGTCTTGTATGGCCGATTCATTTAGAACTTCTAATTCGGGATTTTCAAGACGAGAAAGATGATCAGCGGCGAGATTTTCTGCTCCTTTTTTATCTCGGATTTCAATATCGAACTCTTGTAAGAGTAAGATCCAACGGATTAATCTTGGTTTAGCATCTTGTTTCGAAAATAGGTATCTGAGAGCATAATGGTCGGTATAGACCACCGTTTTTGCTAGAACGAGATATGAACGAAATTTGTCAAAAGCAAAGACAATAGCAAGGAGTTCTTTTTCAGTAGTTGTGTAATTTGTTTGTGATCCTTGTAACGTCTTACTAGCATAATATATAGGTTGAAATCATTTTTCAATCCTTTGTCCTAAAACGGCTCCCATTGCAAAATCACTTGCATCGCACATAAGTTCAAACGGTAGATTCCAATTTGGTGTTATCATGATCGGCGCATTAGTGAGTTTCTCTTTAAGAATATTAAAAGATTTGATGCATTCATCTGAAAAGATGAATGGAGCATCCTTTTCTAGGAGTTTATTCATAGGAGTGGCAATTTTAGAAAAATCTTTTATGAAACGTCGGTAAAAACCGGCATGCCCTAGAAAACTCCTAACTCCTCTAACATTGGTGGGATGTGGAAGTTTAGCAATTACATCTACTTTAGCTCTATCCACTTCAATTCCTTCTTTTGAAATTTTATGTCCAAGAACGATGCCTTCTTTAACCATGAAATGGCATTTCTCCCAATTAAGTACTAGATTTGATGCATCTAATAAGCATTCGTTCCAGATTTACTATACATGATTCAAATGTATCACCGAAGACTGAAAAGTCATCCATGAAAACTTCCATGCATTCTTCTATCATGTCGTGAAAAATTGCCATCATGCACCTTTGAAAGGTTGCAGGGGCGTTGCAAAGTCCAAATGGCATGCGTTTGTAAGCAAAAGTACCATAAGGGCACGTGAACGTGGTTTTCTCTTGATCTTCGGGTGCTATTGGAATTTGAAAATATCCGAAAAATCCATCAAGAAAACAATAATAACTATTTCCGGCTAATCTTTCCAACATTTGATCAATGAAAGGTAAGGGAAAGTGATCTTTTATGGTGGTGTCATTTAATTTTCTATAATCAATACATACACGCCATCCTGTTACAGTCCTAGTAGGAATAAGCTCATTTTTTTCATTTGTGATGACAGTCATGCCCCCCTTCTTAGGCACGCATTGAACTGGGCTTACCCATGGACTATCAGAGATCGGATAAATCAAACCTGCATCTAGCAGTTTAATAATTTCTTTTTTAACAACATATTGCATATTAGGATTTAGTCTTCGTTGGCATTGCACATACGTTTTACGACCTTCTTCCATAAGGATTTTATGTGTGCAATACGAAGGACTTGTTCCTTTAATATCATGAATCTTCTATGCAATGGCTGGTTTATGAGTTTTCAACACAGAAATGAGTTGTGATTTCTCATTTTCAGTAAGAGAAGACGATATTATTACAGGTAATTCAGATTCACCATGTAAATAAGCGTATTCCAAATGGTTTGGAAGTGGCTTTAACTCTAATGTTGGAGGTTCTTCTATCGATGATTTATATCGATATCTGTCTTCTTCTTTTAGCATTTGAATTTCTTCTGTTGTTGGTTCATATCCATTAGCTATTAGTGTAGCTAACATTTCAACTTCATCAATTGGTTCAGTTCCTTCTCCTAAAGAACATTCTCCTTTTCCTTGTAATTCTGGAAATTCTTCTAATAATTCTGCATGTGAATCTATAGTTTGAATATAATAACATGTATCATCTGCAGATTGCGGTTGTTGCATTGCTCTATCAACTGAAAAGGTAACACTCTCGTCCTCTATACTTAGGGTCAGTTTCTTACCAAACACGTCTATCATTGCTTTAGCCGTGTTTAAGAATGGTCTTCCTAATATGAGAGGAACTTGAGAATCTTCTTCCATGTCCAGAACAACAAAATCTACTGGAAATACTAAAGTACCAACTTTAACTAGCATGTTCTCCATTATCCCTCTAGGATATTTTATTGATCGATCAGCTAGTTGTATACTTATTCTTGTTGGTTTCAATTCTCCAAGGTCTAGTTTAGTGTATAGTGAATACGGCATTAGATTTATACTAGCACCTAAGTCTGCCAATGCTTCTATTGAACTAAGACTACCCAGAAAACATGGAATTGTGAAACTTCCTGGATCAGATAGTTTTTCTGGTATCTTATTCAACAGCACTGCTGAACAATTAGCATTCATAGTAACAGCCGAGAGTTCTTCCATTTTCTTTCTATTCGTGATTAGATCTTTCAAGAATTTAGCATATCTAGGCATTCCTGAAATTACATCAATGAAAGGAAGATTTACATTTATCTTTTTAAACATATCCAAGAATTTGGATTGCTCGGCTTCAAGTTTCTCTTTTTTCATTTTACTCGGGTAAGGAAGTGGTGGTTGGTATGGTTTAACATAAGGTTTAGTCTTAACTGTGTTATCTTCATTAACCTTTTTAACTACCGGTTCTTTTTCCTTATCTTGATTAGGTTGTGGTTCTTGTGGAGTAGGAATAGCTTCATCAGAAGTTACAGGTATTTCAGGTGGTTTAAGTGTTGTACCACTTCTTGTGGTAATGGCTTTAGCTGTTTCATTCCGGGGGTTAGC
The DNA here is from genome assembly GCF_046630445.1 of Rutidosis leptorrhynchoides. Taxonomy (NCBI): domain Eukaryota; kingdom Viridiplantae; phylum Streptophyta; class Magnoliopsida; order Asterales; family Asteraceae; genus Rutidosis; species Rutidosis leptorrhynchoides. The sequence goes on from NC_092342.1 coordinate 277,327,221, forward strand.
ATTTGTATCACTAGGTAAACTTCCCAGTTTTCTTTCACCTATTAACCTTGTTAGGTTACTTACTTCTTGTTTCAAATTTTGAATAGAAGCTTGTTGATTTCTAAATGCTTGAGCATTTTGTTCATTAGTTTGTTTCTGAGATGTGAAAAACTGCGTTTGAGTTTCAACTAGCTTCTTCATCATATCTTCTAAATTCGGCTTTTTATCATCGGTTTGTGGTGGTTTGTTTGGAAAATTAGGTCTTTGCTGGTTGTAAGTATTATTGGATACTTGTTGATTGCTAGGACCTTGTTGGTTTTTGTATGGAACATTTCTGTTATAATTCTGGTTTTGATTGTAAATCGGTCTTGGCGGTTGATAATTATTCTGATAATTATTTCCAGGCCTTTGGTTTATGTATGAAATATTCTCTCTTTGTTCCATTGTTAGTTCAATACTGAGACAATCTTTTGTCAAATATAGTCCTCCACACTGCTCACAACTAATTCGTATTGAGTGGATATCTTTAGTCATCTTTTCCATTCGTCTCTCGACAGCATCTATCTTTGCGAAAATGGAATCTAAGTCATGGCTAGAATCGGCTCTAGCTGCTTTAGATGATCTAACGATATCTTTTTCTTGGTGCCACTCATGTGAGTGGGAAGCAGTGTTATCAATAATTTTATAAGCATCAGTTTCGGTTTTCTTCATAATAGAACCACCAGCTGCAATATCTATGTCTTTCCTTGTAGTGATGTCGCATCCTTGGTAGAATATTTGTACTATTTGACAGGTGTCTAAACCATGTTGCGGACATCCTCTTAATAACTTTCCAAATCTAGTCCACGCCTCATATAGAGTTTCATTCGGTTTCTGTGTGAACGTAACAATTTCTCCTTGAAGTCTTACGGCTTTAGATGCCGGAAAGAATTGTTTAAGAAAATTTTCAACTAAAACATCCCATGTATCAATCGCCCCTTCAGGTAACGATTCCAACCAATCTTTGGCTTCTCCCTTTAAAGTCCAGGGAAATAACATGAGATATATCTGTTCATCCTCCACTTCTCTTATTTTAAATAGTGTGCAGATCCTATTAAAGGTACGAAGATGTTCGTTTGGATCTTCCTTCGGCGCACCACTAAATTGGCATTGATTAGTCAGCATATGTAGAATTTGTCCTTTGATTTCATAATCTGGCGCATTAATGTCTGGATGAGTAATTGTGTGACCTTGGCCAGTGCGTTTAGCTCTCATTCGGTCTTCCATACTTAAAGGTTCCAGATTCTCCATAATTGAATTTGTTGAATCGAAATCACTAGAGGATTCCGATTTAATGGTTCGTTCCTCAACAATCTCTGTTTGAGTGATTGGTGGTTCCGGAGGAAAAATTAATGGTTCAGGATCTACGAATCGTCCCTGAATATTCTCCGGATTCTCAATTGTGAGGTCGGTTTCAAAAAATGGATTATCGGAAATTTGAATTGGAGTACTTGGTCGACTGGATGACGATTCTAAAGAAAAATCAACGGCGACAATATTAGCTAGATGTCTTGATCTAGTTACAGGTGGTGAACGTACAAAAGGTGGTGAACGTCATGCTCGGTGCATTCACTGAATATCCTATTAGTTTTTAAAAGCAAAGAAAAATTATATAAGTTATCCAATTAATAGACTTTTCTGATTTTGCCCACGTTTCGAATAGCCAAAAGATGCAGCAGAGGGGTAGGATTCGTTTGGTCTCAATATAATTGAGGACCGTTTGGCTCCAATAACCCGGTCCACGTACAAATCCAACTATTACTACGAACCAGAAAATTTTGATGTCTATCAATTTAACCACTTAAAATAAATTTTCGTAATTTTAAGAAATTTAGGTAAGAAGTAGAATAAAAATCTATGTCCTAAAACTAGAATTGCGAGAAATAAGAAAGAAAAAGAGCGCGTCGAAAAAGGTTGAAAAAGATAACGGTTGAAAAAGAAAACGCGTCGAAAAATAAGAAAGAAAAAGAGTGACTTATAGAACTTAAAAACACTCGACTAACCCAACCTTATTACTATCACTAACTTAAAATTATAATCGCAAATTGAGATTACTAATTGGAGTGATAATTGATACATAGGTAAAAGGCGTCGAAAAATAAAAATAAGAAAGTAGCGCGTTGAAACTTAAAAAGGAACTAAAAACTAAAAACTAAAAATTGCTTATAAAAATATTAAAGCTTACAAGTAAAACTATATCCCAAATGGCAATAACTTAAAAAGGCGTCGCAAAATTCTAAAGCACCTAAATCTTAGTCTAAAGAAAAAGCACTTAAGGGATTTTACGGCAAGGCCTAAAAATCTATAAATAAAAATAACTATGGCAAAAACTAAGTTTAAAACTAAATACGAGCGAAAAATACAAATATTACGCTAAAACAATTAAAAAGAGACAAGATATAAAAATATACTAAAATTTGTAAAAAGTACAATTTTTATAAAAAATATTATTTTTATATTATTTATTTATTAAAACTAATAATTTTACAATTTAATTAAACTAATTAAACAAAATAATAATAAAAACTAAAATAAATAATTAATTAAAACCTAATTAGGGTTTTATAATAATAATTATAATCATTACCCCGTAATTAATTGCTGACTAGGGTTTCTGTTGGTGTCAGAGTGGCTCCGCGAGTCGCGGTTCTCGAAGCTAGAAAACTCCGCGAGTCGCGGGATTTCAAATTTCAGATTAGGTTGTTTCGTTTGACAGGTTCAACGTAATTATATATATATATATATATATATATATATATATATATATATATATATATATATATATATATATATATATATATATATATATATATATATATATATATATATATATATATATATTTTTCGGTTTTTTAAATTTTTTTTATTTTTTAAATAAACACAAAATATTTAAATAAAACTTATATTTTTTATAAAATAAAAATAAAGAAACTTTATAAAACTTAAATATTTAACAAACTCTTAAAAATATTTAAATTTTTTTTTCTTTTCTATGTTTTCGAATACTTAAAACGTATTTTTACAAAAACGTATTTTTATAAAAGTAAACTAAAAATAATTTTTTTTTTATTTATATTTAGCGTTGCGCTTCCGGCTTTTAAGCTAGATTTTCCCCGGCAGCGGCGCCAAAAATACTTTATGTTATGCGAGGTGTATATAAAATAGCTTATATTTTTACAGGAAAAACTATTAAATGCGATACAATTTTACACAAGATATTTATTTTATTTATAGAATGGATATACTTAAACCTTGCTACAACACTTATAGGCAGTGTACCTAATCGTACAGTAGTGTAGTTTTTAGTAAGTCTGATTCGTTCCACAGGGAAAAATCTTTAAACAAAGCTTAACGCTATATTAGTTTTATTTTATAAAAACACAAATATATATATAAGTAATATTATTATTTTAAAGGGGGGTTTTTACCGTTTAATGACCGGTTTGTCAATTTTAAAAACTTTAGTCGCAGTTAAAACCTGATGTAAAATAATAAAAATAAATATAACTTAATTTAAAGCGTAAAGTAAATAACAATAATGAAATTGCGATAAATAAAAGTGCGATAAAATAAAATTGCGATAATTAAAAAGTACGATAATTAAAAGTGCAATTAAATACAATAACAATAAATAAAAGTGCGATAATTAGAAGTGCAATTAAATATAAAATAAAGGAAATTAAATATGAAATAAAATAATTATGCTTATTTAAACTTCCGTAATCATGATGTTTGACGTGTTGATTTTAGTTTTATGCCCATGGGTTAATTGTCCTTTGTCCTGGATTATTTAACATGTCCGTCTGGTTTTGTCCATAACAGTCCATCAGTCATAAATATAAAGTGCGAGTATCCTCGTCAAATTATCCTTATACCCGAAGTTAAATATTCCAACTAATTGGGGACTTAAACTGTAACAAGATTTTAATACTTTGTTAACAATTATGCCAAGTGTCCTTGTACATAATTTCACCCCTGTTTTAATAATTCTAGTGACTATTAATCCATTCCCGTGTCCGGTTAAATGAAAGATTATTCGTACATATAAATATCCCGCCCATCGTGTCCGATTGAGTGTATATGGTTATTTATAGGGACGTCCAATTGTAAATCTTTATATTAAAATTAACAAACTATCATTTAGTTAAACAAATATAAAGCTCATTAATAGCTCATAGTCTAATTTTCACAAGTGTCGTTCTTTTGTCCAAACCCCAATTATGGTACAAAGCCCAATTACCCAATTTTAGTAATTAGCCCAACATCATGATTACTTCGTTTTAAATAAGCATAATAATAACTTAGCTACGAGACATTAAATTAAAAAGGTTGAACATAACTTACAATGATTAAAAATAGCGTAGTGTTACACGGACAGAATTTCGACTTACACCCTTACAACATTCGCTAACATACCCTTATTATTACGATTAAAATTAAAATTAAAATTAAAATATAAATATAAATATTTACGTATAGATATAGAGAGGATGGATATATGATATTAAAAATGATCAGAATTCGTTGGGTTTTATAAGGATTTGAGTCCAGGGAATCTCCGCGACTTGCGGCCCTTTCCTTCTTCAAAATCCGCGAGTCGCGGAGTTTGTTTTTACAGCTCACCAAGCCTTGGCTCCTAGCTTGTCGACGGATTATATAAATAAATATAATATATAAATAATTTTAGTAATTATTTAAATATTATATTATATTTATGTGCATAGTTGACTTGTAATTTTTAGTCCGTTGCGTCGAGCGTTGAGAGTTGACTCTGGTCCCGGTTCCGGATTTTCGAACGTCCTTGCGTACAATTTAATATCTTGTACTTTGCGTTTTGAATCTTGTACTCTTGTAATTTTGAGACGTTTCTTATCAATAATTGGAACCTCTTTGATTGTATTTTGTACTTTTGAACTTTTTGGTCGTTTGCGTCTTCAATTCGTCAAATCTGTCTTTTGTCTTCACCTTTTATTATTTAAACGAATATTACTTGTAAATAGAACAATTGCAACTAAAAGCTTGTCTTTATTGAGGAACAATTGCGAGTGTTTTTAAGTTCTATAAGTCACTCTTTTTCTTTCTTATTTTTCGACGCCTTTTATTTTTCAACCGTTTTCTTTTTCAACCTTTTTAGGACATAGATTTTTATTCTACTTCTTATCTAAATTTCTTAAAATTACGAAAATTTATTTTAAGTGGTTAAATTGATAGACATCAAAATTTTCTGGTTCGTAGTAAATAGTTGGATTTGTACGTGGACCGGGTTATTGGAGCCAAACAGTACTCAATTATATTGAGACCAAATGAATCCTGCTCCTCTGCTGCATCTTTTGGCTATTCGAAACGTGGGCAAAATCAGAAAAGTCTATTAATTGGATAACTTATATAATTTTTTTTCCTTTTAAAAACTAATAGGATATTCAGTGAATGCACCGAGCAAGACGTTCACCACCTTTTGTACGTTCACCACCTGTAACTAGATCAAGACATCTAGCAAATATTACCGCCGTTGATTTTTCTTTAGAATCGTCATCCAGTCGACCAAGTACTCCAGTTCAAATTTCCGATAATCCATTTTTTGAACCCGACCTCACAATTGAGAATCCGGAGAATATTCAGGGACAATTTATAGATCCTGAACCATTAAATTTTTCTCCGGAACCACCAATCATTCAAACAGAGATTGTTGAGGAACGAACCATTAAATCAGAATCCTCTAGTGATTCCAATTCAACAAATTCAATTATGGAGAATCTGGAACCTTTAAGCATGGAAGACCGAATGAGAGCTAAACGCACTGGCCAAGGTCACGCAATTACTCATCCAGACATAAAGGACAAATTCTACATATGGTGACTAATCAATGCCAATTTAGTGGTGCGCCGAAGGAAGATCCAAACGAACATCTTCGTACCTTTAATAGGATCTGCACACTATTTAAAATAAGAGAAGTGGAGGATGAACAGATATATCTCATGTGATTTCCCTGGACTTTAAAGGGAGAAGCCAAAGATTGGTTGGAATCGTTACCTGAAGGGGCGATTGATACATGGGATGTTTTAGTTGAAAATTTTCTTAAACAATTCTTTCTGGCATCTAAAGCCGTAAGACTTCAAGGAGAAATTGTTACGTTCACACAGAAACCGAATGAAACTCTATATGAGGCGTGGACTAGATTTGGAAAGTTATTAAGAGGATGTCCGCAACATGGTTTAGACACCTGTCAAATAGTACAAATATTCTACCAAGGATGCGACATCACTACAAGGAAAGACATAGATATTGCAGCTGGTGGTTCTATTATGAAGAAAACCGAAACTGATGCTTATAAAATTATTGATAACACTGCTTCCCACTCACATGAGTGGCACCAAGAAAAAAATATCGTTAGATCATCTAAAGCAGCTAGAGCCGATTCTAGCCATGACTTAGATTCCATTTCCGCAAAGATAGATGTTGTCGAGAGACGAATGGAAAAGATGACTAAAGATATCCACTCAATACGAATTAGTTGTGAGCAGTGTGGAGGACCACATTTGACAAAAGATTGTCTCAGTATTGAACTAACAATGGAATAAAGAGAGAATATTTCATACATAAACCAAAGGCCTGGAAATAATTATCAGAATAATTATCAACCGCCAAGACCGATTTACAATCAAAACCAGAATTATAACAGAAATGTTCCATACAATAACCAACAAGGTCCTAGCAATCAACAAGTATCCAATAATACTTACAACCAGCAAAGACCTAATTTTCAAAACAAACTACCACAAACCGATGATAAAAAGCCGAATTTAGAAGATATGATGACGAAGCTAGTTGAAACTCAAACGCAATTTTTCACATCTCAGAAACAAACTAATGAACAAAATGCTCAAGCATTTAGAAATTAACAAGCTTCTATTCAAAATTTGGAACAAGAAGTAAGTAACCTAGCAAGGTTAATAGGTGAAAGAAAACCGGGAAGTTTACCTAGTAATACAAATGCTAACCCCCGGAATGAAACAGCTAAAGCCATTACCACAAGAAGTGGTACAACACTTAAATCACCTGAAATACCTGTAACTTCTGATGAAGCTATTCCTACTCCACAAGAACCACAACCTGATCAAGATAAGGAAAAAGAACCGGTAGTTGAAAAGGTTAATGAAGATAACACAGTTAAGACTAAACCTTATGTTAAACCATACCAACCACCACTTCCTTACCCGAGTAAAATGAAAAAAGAGAAACTTGAAGCCGAGCAATCCAAATTATTGGATATGTTTAAACAGATAAATGTAAATCTTCCTTTCATTGATGTGATTTCAGGAATGCCTAGATATGCTAAATTCTTGAAAGATCTAATCACGAATAGAAAGAAAATGGAAGAACTCTCGGCTGTTACTATGAATGCTAATTGTTCAGCAGTGCTGTTGAATAAGATACCAGAAAAACTATCTGATCCAGGAAGTTTCACAATTCCATGTTTTCTGGGTAGTCTTAGTTCAATAGAAGCATTGGCAGACTTAGGTGCTAGTATAAATTTAATGCCGTATTCACTATACACTAAACTCGACCTTGGAGAATTGAAACCAACAAGAATAAGTATACAACTAGCCGATCGATCAATAAAATATCCTAGAGGGATAATGGAGAACATGTAGTTAAAGTTGGTACTTTAGTATTTCCAGTAGATTTTGTTGTTCTGGACATGGAAGAAGATTCTCAAGTTCCTCTCATATTAGGATGACCATTCTTAAACACGGCTAAAGCAATGATAGATGTGTTTGGTAAGAAACTGACCCTAAGTATAGAGGACGAGAGTGTTACCTTTTCAGTTGATAGAGCAATGCAACAACCGCAATCTGCAGATGATACATGCTATTATATTCAAACTATAGATTCACATGCAGAATTGTTAGAAGAATTTCCAGAATTACAAGGAACAGGAGAATGTTCTTTAGGAGAAGGAACTGAACCAATTGATGAAGCTGAAATGTTAGCTACACTAATGGCTAATGGATATGAACCAACAACTGAAGAAATTCAAATGCTAAAAGAAGAAGACAGATATCGATACAAATCATCGATAGAAGAACCTCCGAAATTAGAGTTAAAGCCACTTCCAAACCATTTGGAATATGCTTATTTACATGGTGAATCTGAATTACCTGTAATAATATCATCTTCTCTTACTGAAAATGAGAAATCACAACTCATTTCTGTGTTGAAAGCTCATAAACCAGCCGTTGCATGGAAGATTCATGATATTAAACGAATAAGTCCTTCGTATTGCACACATAAAATCCTTATGGAAGAAGGTCATAAAACGTATGTGCAACACCAACGAAGACTAAATCCTAATATGCAAGATATTGTTAAAAAAGAAATTATTAAACTGCTAGATGCAGGTTTAATTTATCTGATCTCTGATAGTCCATGGGTAAGCCCAGTTCAATGCGTGCCTAAGAAGGGTGGCATGACTGTCATCACAAATGAAAAAAATGAGCTGTAGTGACCCGTCCTAATCCACCCGGACGAAGTCATCAACATTTGGTCCCATTGCGAGGCGTTGACTTAAATATGCCATGAACGACTCCAAGTAATATCTCTAAAATGAGCAAATGCACAGCGAAAGATTTCTTTCATACCTGAGAATAAACATGCTTAAAAGTGTCAACCAAAAGGTTGGTGAGTTCATAGATTTATCATTTCAATATCTTAATAGACCACAAGATTTCATATACACAAACGTTTTAATAAAAATATTCTAAGTGGTTGAGCACTTGGTAACCATACTTAACATTTAATCAACGTCGCATATTCCCTTTATTATGAAATCTCACTACATTGTACCAAGAGTAGTCACCGAAACGAAGTACTGTGCAACCATTGAATACTGGTCGTCCAGTCCGGTTGGGGTTGTCAGGCCTGATAGATCTATCAACAGGATTCGCGTTTACAATACCACATGTAAATAGTAGTTACCAAGCTACAGGGAAGATATGCAGTGTGGTACAACTCAACGTAGAATATATTTTAAGTACTTGTGTCTATTTCGTAAATATTTAAAAAAAACAGCGCATGTATTCTCAGCCCAAAAATATATATTGCAAAAGCAATTAAAAAGGGAGCAAATGAAACTCACCATACTGTATTTTGTAGTAAAAATACATATTACGACATTTAACAAGTGTAGGGTTGACATCGAACTCACGAACCTATATCAATTATATATATTAACTCATAGAATCCAATAATTCTATCTATTATATAAAATTTATATTTTAGTGTTGTAATTATATATAAAATTTATACTAAATCTTAATTAAAGTATATATATTTTATTTACCATTTTATATCTTAAATTATAGGTTATCTATATTTATTTTGTATACTCTAAATAAATAATTTATAAGAATATAGTTTAATAATAATAATAATGATAGTAGTAATAATAATGATTTTAATAAGGATGATAGTTTTTAATAACAATGATAATCTTAATAAAAATGATAATTTTAATAATATTAATAAAAATGATAAAAATTTATAATAATAATAATAATGTTAATAATGATAATAAGAATTGATAATACTTATGATAATAATGAAAATGATAACTTTAATAAAAATACTTTTGTTAATAATAATAATTTTAAAATTGATAATTTTAATGATAATACTAATAATAATAGTAATGGTAACAGTAATACTACCTCAAAGGAGTAACCCTTAAGAAAAATATGCCCAAGTCCGGGTTTGAACCCGCGACGTCCCGCTAACCCATTTTATTTATCTGTCTCCATTTTCTTCCTTCTTCTTCCCTCTAAATACGATCGATCCTATTCCCAGTCATAATCATAATCTTATTCCTATTTTCATCATCTTATTATTCTCATCATCATACTATTATCATCATATTATCAATACCATTTCAGCGTACATAATCGTATCGATTAATTATTATCACCGTTAGTCATCTTAGTCATTAACAACATCATATATGTTCACTATAACAATGACGTTCGTTATTTTATGTCATTAATATTCATCTAGCTTCGTTACTCCAATCATTTAACTCCCTTCGTGGTAAAAAAAAAAATTGAAACAAGGCAGTTTTAGTAAAAAGGTCATCGAACAGCAAGCAGTAACTACATTTTGGGCTTCGACAAAATGGGCAGCCCAAATCAGAAGATAAAACCTCTTGGCCTACTTAGCTAATCCCTTTTATTTGGAGTCCACGATCAAGCATTCGGCCCAATTAAATTAACCCCAAAAAAAATAGGTTCATATAGCGGATGTATTTCCTGTTGGTGACCACAGCCACGAATAAAAGAAAGGGAATTCAGTAGCTATCAACCCCTTTACAGCTCATCATCTTTAATCATTATCTTTAATCATTATTATCATATAACTCCTCATCATCATCATCGTGATCATCTAATCATCAATATTTAATTATGAGTTCGTAACAGAAAAACAATAGAAGTGACTTGATTTTGTTTAACAGCTCATCAAGAATTCTTGTGGTAATAGCAATCGAACAAGAGAAATCCAGAAGATGGTTGTGTGGGTCTGATCGAATAAGAATTCATGGACTTTAGTTATTAATTGTGATGCAGTCGACAGTGACTCATAGGCAGAAGGAGAGAATGTTTTGCATCATAAAAAGGAAAAGAAAAGAATTCAATCTGTAGTTAGAAACAAAAGGGTTTCAGTTTCTTTGATATTGGTTTTGGGTGTCAGTTCATACGAGCAGCAGCAGTAGCATTAATAATCATGTTGGTGTTGGTGATGGTTGTTAAAAACAAAAGATAAAATGATAGATGGTGATGTTGTTTAAATAGTGAAGGTGGTTTTGAGGGTGTGTAGTGTGTATTGGTGGTTTTTCATTTAAGAGAGAGATGTGGTTTAGTGGTGGAGGTTCATGGTGATAACGGTTGTAGTTTTCGTGGTGGGTTGATGATGGTGATCAAACAAGAAGATTGTTCTCGTGTTTTGTCGTGGTTTGATGATAGTGATGATCAATGATGGTTTATGGTGGTAATGGGTGTGAGGTGATGGTGCTAGGAGTGTCGGTTGGTGGTGACTCGATGGATAGGATATATAGATGAAACATAAATAGGATTTCATAAAGTGTCGATGTTGGTGTCTTTGGGGTTGGTCATGGTGGCCGGTCTTCATGGTGGTGATATGGTTCACAAACGAAGCAAGGAAACGTTGATGGTGATAAAAGGTTATGGTGGTCTCCATTACAAGAAAGAAGAAGAAGTAGGGTGGTCGGTGAGGATGGTGAAGGGTGATGATTTGTTGTGGTGTTCGTGGGAAGGTGATCGAGCAGGAAGAAAACATAAGATACTAGTTTACAAGCTAGATGGTTGTTGTGCTAATCAAAAGAAGGAAGGAGTTAGACAAATGCAAGTGGATTTTTGGTGATTTAGGAGATGAGTTTGTGTTTTCCATTCAAAAGCATGTATTGTATATATATATAGCTATTACAATAATAATATCATATGTAGGAAGCAACTAACGTGCCTGAATGAAAAGTGAAAAGAAATATCTAATTGCATACAGCTCATAAAGTAATTAAATATTAATAAGATACTAACACTAATAATATGTTAAATACAATGAAACAAAATGTGTAATAGAAGGATTATGACACTACTTTTAATTATCTGTCGACACCTATTTTGTTTACGGATATCGTGCTTCTTTGCTAATCAGTGGCGGATAAAAGCCTATAGTTTGTAAAACTCATTTTCGGCTAACCGTTTATTTTAAAATCACATAAGTTTCTTTTTAACCCGTTTACTCTCAATCAAATGACAATTGAGTGTTACTTTCGTTTACTAAATAACTTCGAAACCCTATTTATATATTCTATATATTTTATTTATATATAGATAATAATTATTTTATGTTATTATTATTTTACATAAATAATTCCAACAATTACCACATACCATATTTCATATCTTTATATATATATATATATATATATATATATATATATATATATATATATATATATATATATATATATATATATATATATATATATATATATATATATATATATATATATGCATATCTATTTAAGTAATCGTATCGTGAGTCGTTGAGAACAGTCGAAAGTCAATTGATTTCATGAAATAGTTCAAAAATTTTGAGCTCAATATTACAAACTTAGCTTATCATGTCGGATTCATATTAAGATTAAGTTTAAATTTGGTCGGAAATTTTCGGGTCGTGACAGTACCTACCCGTTAAAGAAATTTCGTCTCGAAATTTGAGTGAGATCGTCATGGCTATCAATAAAAATGTTTTCATGACGAATAAGAGTTGACAAAATAGGGTTTTATTAACATTGAGTAATATTGATAAAATAATTGAGTTACTCGATGCGTATGAGTGAAGCTATCACAAAAGAGTGAAATGAAGTAAATAGAGGTTCGTTTTAACTTTTGACGTAGTCACTGTTGAATTTCGGAATTCGAGGAATTTAAATAAATCTTCTAATCAGAAAGAAAATGTGTTCGCATAATTTATTAGCAAACTGTCGGAGTTACGGAGTAACAAAAATATCAAGAAAATATTTCCGTGATATGCTTAGAGATTAAGTAGAATGAAAGAGTCGTGTAACATGGCACACGATGAGGATAAGGTCTGTGAATCATCATCACGTTACATTAGAAATTTAGCATGATTTACTGTAATATAATCACGTTGGCCAAGTGTCATTATATTATACTAACCCATACTTCAATTCCCAACACTTCTCCACAATTCATTCATAATTCATACTTAGATTTTACAGAAGTTTCCAATATAATGGAATACAGAAAACACGAAGAGGTAGATAATTTCGGACAAGAATATTTATGAAAATATCCTCAGAAATATCGAAGATATCTTATGATGGAATTTCTAAGTTCGAAGGTTGATAAAGAAAAATTTTCCGCAAGATTTTAACATGACCTTGGAGCAAGATATTCTCTAAAGATTTCATCGGATCCAGAATTACCTGGATTCTTTGAATATAGGGTTTAGTCCTTGTATTTATCCTTAGTCTCCCTCATGGTGTGCTCAATCCGATTTTCAGTACCAAATTTTCTATCGAGCGTTCCTAATACTTCCTTCTTTATCATCAACTTTTGGCCATTAAGACCATCTACAACATGCTGCTTCGTCAGCATTTTCAAAGTTAACAGATCTGGGTCATTGGTTATCAAACCGAGGTGGTTTCAGGATAATTGTGTTTTTAGATGATTAAACGCTGATGGAAATATGGTGGAATATAAAAGGTTCCCCAGTAACAATAAAGAGTACGCATATATATCAAGGTTATAATAAGGTTGTTTCGGATGAAAAGTCAGAGTTGACTTGCTGGAGCTGTGAAAAAATTTGCTACTTTGAAAGGGATTACCAAATTATTTTGGGTAATAATAACACTAAAGGAATTAGCACAACTACGTGTTAAACGTTTACTCAGTTTCCGAGAGTTTTTAGGTGCATAACTATATGCATCAATCTTTCCTTCCGTAGATGAAGTGCGGCTGGTTCATCCTCTCGATCGAGGTGTTTTCAAGAATCGTGAAAGGTTTGAATGCAGATTGTAATCGTCAAGATACGAATGAGGTTTAAGATGAAATCAAGTGGCAAACTTGAAGAATTATTTAGTTTCATATGTTATAATCAGTATTTTAATTCATTTTAATTGTCCAATATTATTCGTCCACAGTCGATAGTCCACATTTAACAGTCCAATAGTTCATATATAGTTTAATATATAACATTCGAATTAATTAATACGTATCGTGACCCGTGTACCGGTCTCAGTATTGATCACAACTCAAACTATATATATATATTTTGGGATCAACCTTAACCATGTATAGCTAACTCCGTCATTTGCATATAGAGTGTTTATGGTTGTTCCAAGATAAATATATAGATGGGTTAATATGATATGTCGAAACCTTGTATACGTGTCCCGTTATTTAAAGTGCGTAAAATAAATACTGAAATTAAATGACGATAAATAAAATTGCGAGAATGTAAATTGCGATAATTAAATTGCGATAAATAAAATATAACCAGTTAGCTAGAAACAGTTAGCTAGGAACAGTTAGCGTGGATTCTTAACAAAATTCTTTATAATTAATTTGTTTGTTTCTAACAAATTTTATTTTGTCCAATGTTTTCTTCATTATGCCACTTGTTGGATTCTGATAGGTCAAAATCCAAATATGAAATTGAATTTGAATGGAAATAGTTATTCTTTGGTGAACGGATACGTATATGTATGGATTTGAGCAGTATTTGTTAATGATCGCTGAATCAGAACTGAAGAGTGTACCGTGTAACTCATTAATATGAATTCTAAATATTCCTCGGGTATTACCTACCCGTTAAAATATTTTCATCATTAACAGTTGATACAAAAGAATTTTTAATTACAATCTTTATGAAAATATACCTACATATATATTTTCTTCAGATTTAATCATGGATTTAATGAATTAATAAGATATTAAACTCATTTGATTTATCATTAATACTAGATTACATAATCTCTAAAACTTTATAAATTACATAATCGCCATGTCGAGCGAAGATAATCGATGTAGAATGTTATGTAGAACGAAGATAAAGTAGACAGAACGGTACGTAGAACGATGATTATGCTCGAGGTACAGAATGAAATGTTGAGGCGTGTGATGTTGAAACTTGGGTTGTTGGTGGTACTGTTGGTGCCGGTGATGTTGCTGAAGCTGGTAAGTTTTGCACCATATCCTCCAAAGCTACTGCTCGAGCACGAAGCTCGTTTACTTCTTCTATTACACCGGGGTGATTGTCGGTCGGAATGAACGGATGAATAAGGTTTAGAATTTTAGATAGAATATAATCATGACAAGATACTCAGGAAATGAGGGTGAAAATGATGTTTCGGACTGGTTCACCGGTAAGTGCTTCAGGTTCTCCACCAAGAGGTGAATTCGGTTGGTGGAAAGGATCACCTTTTTCTTGCCCCCAATGATTCAGTCGACTACGAACCCATCAGATGAATTGGTTTGTCCATTCCGGTCATACTGCTTTCGGAGCTTGAGTGGGACTCCATATCAGAATCCGAGAGGCTTGAACTAATGGTGAGTTCCATTTTGCTCGGTTAGATAAAGAGTTTTTGGTATGAAATGAATTTCGAATATCGGATGATATTCTAATTACATAGAATATCTATGTATAGTACAGAAGATCTCGTAGATTATGGAGAGAATTTAAGGAAACGTGTCAGATAAAGTCTACAGTAACAGATACGCTAAGATATGAATTAGCAGATAGGCTAAGATATGAATTTTGTCTATACACTATCTATACTATAAGTGCAGGAAGTCGTTTCTAGACTTAGGAATAATAAGCAAGTAATTTTCCACTAGGAATGATAAACAATACTTATAATATGCAGCTAAGGTCGAAGTCCAGACTTGCTAATATATCCTAACAACTATCTGTTAAACACACTAATGCAAGGCCTGGTTCGCTAGGACCAACGCTCTGATACCACCTGTAGCAACAGTGGGGACGCATCCCACTCAGTGCCTTCCCAGCTAACTGTCTGGTGACCACTGAGCGTACCTCAGACACTAATTTTACGGCCCGCCTCTCGGCAGTACAGCCAACCCTAATAGGGACCGCGAGGAGTAAGAGCCAATGCTTCGTCACAGGTAACACTGTGAGAACTCCCTCTACGATTAACCCGCTAATAAACGGCATTAAACCAGCTCTGATACCACCTGTAGTGACCCGTCCTAATCCACCCAGACGAAGTCATCAACATTTGGTCCCATTGCGAGGCATTGACTTAAATATGCCATGAACGACTCCAAGTAATATCTCTAAAATGAGCAAATGCACAGCGGAAGATTTCTTTCATACCTGAGAATAAACATGCTTAAAAGTGTCAACCAAAAGGTTGGTGAGTTCATAGATTTATCATTTCAATATCTTAATAGACCACAAGATTTCATATACACAAACGTTTTAATAAAAATATTCTAAGTGGTTGAGCACTTGGTAACCATACTTAACATTTAATCAACGTCGCATATTCCCTTTATTATGAAATCTCACTACATTGTACCAAGAGTAGTCACCGAAACGAAGTACTGTGCAACCGTTGAATACTGGTCGTCCAGTCCGGTTGGGGTTGTCAGGCCCGATAGATCTATCAACAGGATTCGCGTTTACAATACCACATGTAAATAGTAGTTACCAAGCTACAGGGAAGATATGCAGGGTGGTACAACTCAACGTAGAATATATTTTAAGTACTTGTGTCTGTTTCGTAAATATTTAAAAAAAAAACAGCGCATGTATTCTCAGCCCAAAAATATATATTGCAAAAGCAATTAAAAAGGAAGCAAATGAAACTCACCATACTGTATTTTGTAGTAAAAATACATATGACGACATTTAACAAGTGTAGGGTTGACATCGAACTCATGAACCTATATCAATTATATATATTAACTCATAGAATCCAATAATTCTATCTATTATATAAAATTTATATTTTAGTGTTGTAATTATATATAAAATTTATACTAAATCTTAATTAAAGTATATATATTTTATTTACCATTTTATATCTTAAATTATAGGTTATCTATATTTATTTTGTATACTCTAAATAAATAATTTATAAGAATATAGTTTAATAATAATAATAATAATAATAATAATAATAATAATAATAATAATAATGATAGTAGTAATAATAATGATTTTAATAAGGATGATAGTTTTTAATAACAATGATAATTTTAATAATATTAATAAAAATGATAAAAATTTATAATAATAATAATAATTTTAATAATGATAATAAGAATTGATAATACTTATGATAATAATGAAAATGATAACTTTAATAAAAATACTTTTGTTAATAATAATAATTTTAAAATTGATAATTTTAATGATAATACTAATAATAATAGTAATGGTAACAGTAATACTACCTCAAAGGAGTAACCCTTAAGAAAAATATGCCCAAGTCCGGGTTTGAACCCGCGACGTCCCGCTAACCCATTTTATTTATCTGTCTCCATTTTCTTCCTTCTTCTTCCCTCTAAATACGATCGATCCTATTCCCAGTCATAATCATAATCTTATTCCTATTTTCATCATCTTATTATTCTCATCATCATACTATTATCATCATATTATCAATACCATTTCAGCGTACATAATCGTATCGATTAATTATTATCACTGTTAGTCATCTTAGTCATTAACAACATCATATATGTTCACTATAACAATGACGTTCGTTATTTTATGTCATTAATATTCATCTAGCTTCGTTACTCCAATCATTTAACTCCCTTCGTGGTAAAAAAAAAATTGAAACAAGGCAGTTTTAGTAAAAAGGTCATCGAACAGCAAGCAGTAACTACATTTTGGGCTTCGACAAAAAGGGCAGCCCAAATCAGAAGATAAAACCTCTTGGCCTACTTAGCTAATCCCTTTTATTTGGAGTCCACGATCAAGCATTCGGCCCAATTAAATTAACCCCAAAAAAAATAGGTTCATATTACGGATGTATTTCCTGTTGGTGACCACAGCCACGAATAAAAGAAAGGGAATTTAGTAGCTATCAACCCCTTTACAGCTCATCATCTTTAATCATTATCTTTAATCATTATTATCATATAACTCCTCATCATCATCATCGTGATCATCTAATCATCAATATTTAATTATGAGTTCGTAACAGAAAAACAATAGAAGTGACTTGATTTCGTTTAACAGCTCATCAAGAATTCTTGTGGTAATAGCAATCGAACAAGAGAAATCCAGAAGATGGTTGTGTGGGTCTGATCGAATAAGAATTCATGGACTTTAGTTATTAATTGTGATGCAGTCGACAGTGACTCATAGGCAGAAGGAGAGAATGTTTTGCATCATAAAAAGGAAAAGAAAAGAATTCAATCTGTGGTTAAAAACAAAAGGGTTTCAGTTTCTTTGATATTGGGTTTGGGTGTCGGTTCATACGAGCAGCAGCAGTAGCATTAATAATCATGTTGGTGTTGGTGATGGTTGTTAAAAACAAAAGATAAAATGATAGATGGTGATGTTGTTTAAATAGTGAAGGTGGTTTCGAGGGTGTGTAGTGTGTATTGGTGGTTTTTCATTTAAGAGAGAGATGTGGTTTAGTGGTGGAGGTTCATGGTGATAACGGTTGTAGTTTTCGTGGTGGGTTGATGATGGTGATCAAACAAGAAGATTGTTCTCGTATTTTGTCGTGGTTTGATGATAGTGATGATCAATGATGGTTTATGGTGGTAATGGGTGTGAGGTGATGGTGCTAGGAGTGTCGGTTGGTGGTGACTCGATGGATAGGATATATAGATGAAACATAAATGGGATTTCATAAAGTGTCGATGTTGGTGTCTTTGGGGTTGGTCATGGTGGCCGGTCTTCATGGTGGTGATATGGTTCACAAAAGAAGCAAGGAAACGTTGATGGTGATAAAAGGTTATGGTGGTCTCCATTACAAGAAAGAAGAAGAAGTAGGGTGGTCGGTGAGGATGGTGAAGGGTGACGATTTGTTGTGGTGTTCGTGGGAAGGTGATCGAGCAGGAAGAAAACATAAGATACTAGTTTACAAGCTAGATGGTTGTTGTGCTAATCAAAAGAAGGAAGGAGTTAGACAAATGCAAGTGGATTTTTGGTGATTTAGGAGATGTGTTTGTGTTTTCCATTCAAAAGCATGTATTGTATATATATATATAGCTATTACAATAATAATATCATATGTAGGAAGCAACTAACGTGCCTGAATGAAAAGTGAAAAGAAATATCTAATTGCATACAGCTCATAAAGTAATTAAATATTAATAAGATACTAACACTAATAATATGTTAAATACAATGAAACAAAATGTGTAATAGAAGGATTATGACACTACTTTTAATTATCTGTCGACACCTATTTTGTTTACGGATATCGTGCTTCTTTGCTAATCAGTGGCGGATAAAAGCCTATAGTTTGTAAAACTCATTTTCGGCTAACCGTTTTTTTAAAAATCACATAAGTTTCTTTTTAACCCGTTTACTGTCAATTAAATGACAATTGAGTGTTACTTTCGTTTACTAAATAACTTCGAAACCCTATTTATATATTCTATATATTTTATTTATATATAGATAATAATTATTTTATGTTATTATTATTTTACATAAATAATTCCAACAATTACCACATACCATATTTCATATCTTTATATATATATATATATATATATATATATATATATATATATATATATATATATATATATATATATATATATATATATATATATATATATATGCATATCTATTTAAGTAATCGTATCGTGAGTCGTTGGGAACAGTCGAAAGTCAATTGATTTCATGAAATAGTTCAAAAATTTTGAGCTCAATATTACAAACTTAGCTTATCATGTCGGATTCATATTAAGATTAAGTTTAAATTTGGTCGAAAATTTTCGGGTCGTGACATGAGCTTATTCCTACAAGGACTGTAACAGGATGGCGTGTATGTATTGATTATAGAAAATTAAATGACGCCACCAGAAAAGATCACTTTCCCTTACCTTTCATTGATCAAATGTTGGAAAGATTAGCCGGAAATAGTTATTATTGTTTTCTTGATGGATTTTCCGGATATTTTCAAATTCCAATAGCACCCGAAGATCAAGAGAAAACCACGTTCACGTGCCCTTATGGTACTTTTGCTTACAAACGCATGCCATTTGGACTTTGCAACGCCCCTGCAACCTTTCAAAGGTGCATGATGGCGATTTTTCACGACATGATAGAAGAATGCATGGAAGTTTTCATGGATGACTTTTCAGTGTTCGGTGATACATTTGAATCATGTCTAGCTAATATTGAACGAATGCTTATTAGATGCGAACAATCAAATCTAGTACTTAATTTGGAGGAATGCCATTTCATGGTTAAAGAAGGCATCGTGTTTGGACATAAAATTTCAAAAGAAGGAATTGAAGTGGATAGAGCTAAAGTAGATGTAATTGCTAAACTTCCACATCCCACCAATGTTAGAGGAGTTAGGAGCTTTCTAGGGCATACCGGTTTTACCGACGTTTCATAAAAGATTTTTCTAAAATTGCCACTCCTATGAATAAACTCCTAGAAAAGGATGCTCCATTCATCTTTTCAGATGAATGCATCAAATCTTTTAATTTTCTTAAAGAGAAACTCACTAATGCGCCGATCATGATAACACCAAATTGGAATCTACCGTTTGAACTTATGTGCGAGGCAAGTGATTTTGCAATGGGAGCCGTTTTAGGACAAAGGATTGAAAAACGATTTCAACCTATATATTATGCTAGTAAGACGTTACAAGGAGCACAAACAAATTACACAACTACTGAAAAAGAACTCCTTGCTATTGTCTTTGCTTTTGACAAATTCGTTCATATCTCGTTCTAGCAAAAACGATGGTCTAAACTGACCATTCTGCTCTTAGATACCTATTTTCGAAACAAGATGCTAAACCAAGATTAATCCGTTGGATCTTACTCTTACAAGAGTTCGATATTGAAATCCGAGATAAAAGAGGAGCAGAAAATCTCGCCGCTGATCATCTTTCTCGTCTTGAAAATCCCGACTTAGAAGTTCTAAATGAATCGGCCATACAAGACAACTTTCCTGATGAATATCTATTGAAGATAGATTATAATGAAATTCCATGGTTTGCAGACTATGCAAACTACTTAGTATGTGGATTCCTTGAAAAAGGATTGTCGTACCAAAAACGAAAGAAATTCTTTAGTGATATAAAACACTATATCTGGGAAGATCCACATCTGTTTAAAAGTTGTCCAGATGGAATAATACGCCGATGTGTATTCGGAGATGAAGCTAGTAAAATTTTAAACCATTGTCACACAGGACCAACAGGAGGGCATTATGGGCCTCAACTAACAGCAAGAAAAGTTTATGATGCTGGATTCTATTGGCCTACAATTTACAAAGACGCACACCTTCTTTGCAAATCCTGTGATGCTTGTCAAAGGGCCTGAAAAATAAGTCAACGTGATGAAATGCCACAAAATGTCATTCAAGTATGTGAAGTATTTGACATTTGGGGTATTGACTTTATGGGTCCATTTCCAAAATCTCATAATAATCTCTATATTCTCGTAGCCATTGATTATGTATCTAAATGGGCGGAAGCACAAGCTCTCCCAATTAACGATGCAAGAGTTGTAGTCAACTTTTTAAAATGTCTTTTTGCAAGGTTTGGAACACCGAAAGTTTTAATAAGTGATCGGGGAACTCATTTCTGTAATAATCAACTTGAGAAAGTTCTTAAAAGATATGGAGTAACTCATAAAATCTCCACTGCATATCATCCACAAACAAGTGGACAAGTTGAAAATACCAACCGAGCTTTAAAACGTATTCTAGAAAAAACCGTAGGATCAAATCCGAAGGAATGGTCCATTAAATTGGAGGATGCACTCTGGACTTTTAGAACAGCCTACAAAACTCCAATTAGAACCACACCTTTCAGACTCGTTTATGGAAAAGCATGTCATCTTCCAGTAGAAATTGGACACAAAGCATTTTGGGCTTTGAAGACATGTAATCTTGATTTACATGAAGCTGGACGTCTACGGTTAAGTCAACTAAACGAATTAGAAGAATTAAGACATGAAGCATACGAAAATTCATTAATCTATAAAGAAAGAATGAAGAAATGGCATGATAAAAGAATCAGAAGTTCAAAAGAATTTAAAGAAGGAGACAGAGTTCTTCTTTTCAATTCACGATTCAAGTTATTTCCTGAAAAATTGAAATCAAGATGGTCTGGACCATTCATAGTCAAAAGAGTTTTCCCATACGGAACGATAGAATTAATAAATTTAAATGGAATTGAATTTAAAGTTAATGGTCACAGAGTTAAACATTACATTGATAGTCCAATGGAAGTTGACAATGAAGTTAATCACAATTTCGATACCACAGCTAACTAAGTGTGGGGAGAATCAAGTCTTTTAAAGGATAATATGTATTTCTATTAGAGTTAGATTTTCTGTTTTCGTGTAGTTCTCGAAAATGGAACCCGAATGGTCTTTCCCTAGCAGACCCTAAAGAACTAGTCTTCTCCCCCCATTCTGAATTTTTATTTTTTTAGGTTTTTACGAAATGAAGACTTCCTGTGAACTAAACCATGGTCTAATGCTACACGCTTTGATCACTAAACGTAATAATGACACACTTCCGAGTGAACTAGTATCAGTAATCAGAGAAAGATTGGACGGAGTAAGAAAAGAATCCAGATGCGAAGATAATAAGTTACAATTTGGTAAAGGAAAATCAAAATCCGCAGCGAAAAGAAGAGCACGACACCTTGAAAGATGTCACAAATGCGGAAAATGGTCACATGGAGGTAAATGTTCAAATAATCAAACCTATTCAAACACCGAATTTGTTACGTTATGCAGAGACGGACCGTTCATATGTTTAGAAGAAAAAACACTGAATGCTCGAGGTTACGCCTATGTAGCCATGGAAAATCAATTAAACCGACTATCTTATGAATGGGATAGATCATATCACTAAGAATACTATCTCACAGGTAAGTCTGTACAGTTTTTATTTTTTATTTTCATTTTTAACCTTTTGATAATAAACGCTAATTTGTTCGCTATAAAGTATTAAATTGGTATTCGATGAAATTAGGTTTGGCGACCGAAATTATTGATATCATTCAAAAATTTATTACATCACTGCGAAATTTAACGTTTATTCTTAAGGTATAAATATCTTTAATCAATCAAACCAAAATATTTCAAAAATTCGTCATGAGTTAAATTAGGTCATGGAACCGAAATTACTTTACCGAAAAGAGGGGCGCATATTTTTGATAATATTTGATTGATTAAAGTAAAATAAAAGCCAAAAAGATTTTTAATTTTATTTTTACCATGTTTTTAAAATTAATATATAAATCTTAAATTAATATTGTGAACTCTGTAAAATCAATATATTTAAGTTTGTCAATATTTGAAAAATTAATATTTTTAATATAAGTTTGTATGTATAAAAACAAAAATATAATATAAGTTTGGTGTGAATTTTTAATATTATGCATTTTTAATTAAGTTTGGTGTAAATTTTTAATTTTATGCATTTTTAAATTTAAGTTGTGTGAATTTAAAAACAAAAATTTACTTTATGTCGCTAAGTTAAAAATATGATTTTTAAAATTCGTCGTAAGTTGAAGACTAGGTCTTTGAACTGAAATTGCTTTACCCGAGGGAGGGACGAGAACTTTTATTATCATTATTTTTAATCTTATTGAATTAAAGTATGCCAAAAACATTAAAAAAAACCCAAAAATCTAAGCTTTTAAAACAATCGCTTGAAAAAGACAAATTTTAAAATTTTGTCGAGGGACGGACTAGGACATTGATCCGAAACGACCTCATCCTAAAACAAAGGAAAACAAAATTTTAAATTTATTTTATATTTGTTTTATAAGTTAAGGCTTAAAAAAAAAAAAAAAAAAAAAAAAAAAAACCGCCGCGACTCGCGGAGTTTGAAGAACAAAATCACCGCGACTCGCGGAGAGACCAAAATTCAGAACAAAAAAATATATACGCAGAACTGATCAGTCCCAACACAAACACCCCAAATAACTGCGAAAAACACCCGAAAAACACACCACAAAATCGAATTTTTTCACCATTTTTTATCAAATCTTTCACAAAATCATGTTGAGAAGGATGCTATCAAGGAATTACTCAAGGAAAACGGTAAATTTCTACACCAAAACACCCTTTAATCCGAAAATTAGTGTTCTTGAGCAATTTTATACCCAATTCGATTTTGATGCTTTTTAGTGTAATTATGCTTAAATTGTTTATGTATTATGCTTGTATAACCTAGATTGATGCTATTTAACATGATTAGAAGCCTTAAACTTCAAATTTTGAGTAATCTAGGGTTTGTGTTCTAGAGCAAATTTGGGGCTTTTTGATATAAACAGGTTATGGCCAATTTTTGTCATAAATTATTGCTAAATTAAGTAGTGTAACATGTTTAGGTAGTTACATGATCCAAACTTTGAGCCTACACATGATTTTTGAGAATTAAAGTGGACTTTTTCAAGTCTAAAATTCATGAATTTGATTTTTGAGAGATAATGCCATTTGAAACTTGTTTAATTGCTAGTAATGATTATTTTGACATGTTATTTGAGTTGCATGCTTATGAACTTGGCGAACATTTTCGTATATGCTTATTTGAAAAAGTGTAGATTTGATAAAAATATGAAAATGAGCATAAGTTTGATATAAATTGGACATGTCATTGTAATTATTTTAATTGATGATTTTGCTGACACTAATGCATATTTGGATGCACAAAAATTGTGTTTGATGTGTTTTGCAGACTGAAAGGGGTGAATCTTCATCCCAAGCTCGCAATGCTCCTCCTGAGAATGCGGAACAACAGGATGTTGATAGCTATTATAAACAAGATATACCTCATCCAGTTATGACATTTTCAGATATGCACTTGGAAGATTTGCACCCGAACTTGAGATTTGACAGACGTTGGATAGATTATCCAAAATACCAAAGGGGCTTGCATACTCTTCATTCTAAAGCTGTTGAAGTACCTAGGGTAATAGAATGGGAACCGTTAGAAGTTGTAGAATTGGCCGGGCCAATTAGGGAATTACTTACACAGAGGTATGGTAATTCTACTTTTAACGATTGGGTACGTTTATTCAACATGCGTAGACCTGTATATAAAGTATGGTGTGAAGAATTATTGTGTAGTATAGAAATAAATGATCAGGTAGCTAGTTTAACCGATCGATCTTTTATTAGATTTTTGTTAGGAGGTTCGATGCGCCACATGTCTCTACTAGACATGGCTCAGGCCTTACGTATATATACGCCTGAGGAGTTAGCATCTGCCGATTGTAGAGGGTTGATATTGAACGGTAGGAAAATTGATGAAAATTTTGATACGCATGGTGTATGGAGTCAAATGACTAGCCATCACCGATTTAAAGGGGGAAATTACTCTTATTTGGATATAGATAGAGTAGAGTTAAGAGTAATTCATAGGTTTTTAGCCAATTCGATTACACAACGAGGTAAGAATAAGGAAAAGGTAAATGAACAGGATTTGTTTTACCACATGTGTATTCGAGACCCACAAAGCGCTGTAAGTATACCTTATTGTGTGGGTTATTATTTATCAGCTATGGTTAGGGGGATGAGACCGCACAGTATAATAGGAGGTAGTATATTTATTACACTAATTGCTGAGTATCTCAATGTGGATATAAGTCGGGGGGATTATTAGTCGAAGAACCAGAACCCCACGATACAATTGGTTTAAATGTATACCATGGTGCTAAAGTTTTGAAGAGGCGAAATAATGCCGCAGTACGATATAATGGTAGACATCCACAGGTTGAGAGAAACCAACAGCCAGGTATTGTGGGAGGGGGAAATGAAATGACAGAAATGCAAAGGTTTATAGCTTTACAAGAGTATGAAAATGCTAGACATAGAGCATTTGAAGATTGGCAAGTTCATCAAAACCAAATCATAGCTCATTGCCAACATGTAGGTAGAAACTATATTCCTACTCCATCGCCCGTATTTCCTTCCTGGTCTATAGAGATCCAACCACCGTATCCTACGTATAACCCAGCTGAAGCATTCTATAACACATACGGTTATGCATAGAACCCCTACTGGTATCAGTATCATCCCTAGTCTACTTAGTTTTATTTATTTTATTATTTGTAATGTTGATACATTTAATACTTATGTTAATATTGTAATAGTTTTTATAATTTTCTAACTTTTATTATTAGATTTTAATAATTTTTGAATGTGGGGTAATATACCAAACTTCAAAAATATGTATATATGTTTGCAGTTTATCTTATGTACACAACAGGGTAAAACAACGCATTTTCAAAGACTGACATTAAGTTCAGCAAAAGCAACTAATTTTGACTACAAGATGCAAAATATATGTGAAATAACAACAAGACAGAATGAACAAATGATGTGCACCATTTATCATTCAACACAAACAACAATATGTTTGGAAACTTTGGTAAAATTTAATCATTTCTACGCTAATCACCCTCAATAATTTAAATTGTTACTGATTTCTTGCAAATGAGGGCATTGCAAGATCTTAAGTGTGGGAAGGGGTTAAATTCTTTCGGAATTTTAAAATTTTTATCTTAAACACTTGGTTACCATTAAAAATACCAGTAAAGCAGTAGTTGTATTAGAATCTAGTGCTCTCTGATAATAAAGAACAGCCCTAGTCTTATATACTGACTACCCAATTCTAGTAAAATTTTTCAAAATTTTCAATTAAATGAACTCAAAATCATGTTTATACATATTTATGAACGATAAAACTAGGTGTTAACACCGAAATTATTGTTACCTCGGAAAGGACATAAATTGAGAAACAAACCAAAATGTTAAAATTCATTTAAAATGGAATAGAGGACAATAAAAAGGAAAATAAAAGCCAAGTGTGGGAAAAATTACCAAGTTATCTTAAATATATGTCACATATTTCTGTAACAAATAATTGAAGATACTTTTGCTTTGGACTAAACTAAACTGTTTTACCCGATGAAAGAAAAGAAGAGATGGATCTACACGATGAATCAATTCCATCATTAAAAGGAAGTAAAGTCTTCCGAAAAAGAAACGCGCTTCTTGATTTAGGTCAGGAAGTTGTCGTCCAGACCAGCTGTAGGCTGACGAAAAATCTAGAAAAGTCATCTCTAAAATCAGCAGGAAATCCACGGACCTCAGCATAAAACAGGGTCGCCAAGTGGTCAGATTTATCCTAACCATGAGAAGGATTTATCTCATACAATGGGGGGGCACCGTGCAAATTAGCTGGATAAGACTAATGAATCAGATCCCCAGAAAGGATAATCTCCTTAAAGATCAAAAATCAGCTTTTAAGACTGATATTACTCAATCCTAGAGATTGACCTTAAAGATTGAGAATTACAAACTCATGAAATTCGATGATATCTAAACTTGAGCTTGAACGAGAAAATATTTTGATCAAATTAAAACCGATTTGTTTTCTGAAAACCCTATTTTCAATGCGTTCATTACCTTTGAACGTAAAATCCTAGGAATTCACCTGGAATTCATTAGGTCACCTGAACCAAATCGGGTGTCAACCGTAAGAACGGTGGTTGCATAGCATGGTCAAATACAGGACCTTGTGCCAGACCAACAAATTATAAGGGTGAGCTTTACTATTTCTCCTATAAAGGATAGTAATTGCGTCCGACACGTTATAGACCATAATCAAAAGCATGTCAGGGGACATTGCCTTAACAGTTGCTTGTTCAATGCTTTCCTTTACAACCGGATGGTAGTTTACCGAAAGGTAATATACGGAGCAAGTATACTGGACGTGTTGCTTTCCTAAAACAAGGTTAGCAAGTGGGTGACACAAAACCATAAGTTTTGAGCCAAAATTTTCAAATCTAAAACCCACCAAACCCACAAAAAGAATTTGCAAACACCGGTGAAGAGTTATTCCGGAAAACTTATCTAGGGTAAAAGCTAGATTTAATTTTTAAAAGATCAAATGTTTTCATAAAGATCCAATTTCCTTAATGGCTCTAAATTTTTATAGTCATGTGGGACTGTAAACCATATCGTTACTACCATTGTTTATACCGCCGTATAGAAATCACTGATGTACAAAGTGTGAAGAATAAAGAAGTGATTCTAGTATTTCAAGACTATATTGCTTGAGGACAAGCAACGCTCAAGTGTGGGAATATTTGATAATGCTAAAAACGAACATATATTTCATAGCATTATTCCTCAAGAAAGACAAGCTTTTAGTTGCAATTGTTCTATTTACAAGTAATATTCGTTTAAATAATAAAAAGTGAAGACAAAAGACAGATTCGACGAATTGAAGACGCAAACGACCAAAAAGCTCAAAAGTACAAAATACAATCAAAGAGGTTCCAATTATTGATAAGAAACGTCTCAAAATTACAAGAGTACAAGATTCAAAACGCAAAGTACAAGATATTAAATTGTACGCAAGGACGTTCGAAAATCCGGAACCGGGACCAGAGTCAACTCTCAACGCTCGACGCAACGGACTAAAAATTACAAGTCAACTATGTACATAAATATAATATAATATTTAAATAATTACTAAAATTATTTATATATTATATTTATTTATATAATCCGTCGACAAGCTAGGAGCCAAGGCTTGGTGAGCTGTAAAAACAAACTCCGCGACTCGCAGAGTTTGAAGAAGGAAAGGGCCGCGAGTCGCGGAGATTCCCTGGACTCAAATCCCTATAATGAATTCTGATCATTTTTAATATCATATATCCATCCTCTCTATATCTATACGTAAATATTTATATTTATATTTTAATTTTAATTTTAATTTTAATTTTAATTTTAATCCTAATAATAAGGGTATGTTAGTGAATGTTGTAAGGGTGTAAGTCGAAATTCTGTCCGTGTAACGCTACGCTATTTTTAATCATTGTAAGTTATGTTCAACCTTTTTAATTTAATGTCTCGTAGCTAAGTTATTATTATGCTTATTTAAAACGAAGTAATCATGATGTTGGGCTAATTACTAAAATTGGGTAATTGGGCTTTGTACCATAATTGGGGTTTGGACAAAAGAACGACACTTGTGGAAATTAGACTACGGGCTATTAATGGGCTTTATATTTGTTTAACTAAAAGATAGTTTGTTAATTTTAATATAAAGATTTACAATTGGACGTCCCTATAAATAACCATATACACTCAATCGGACACGATGGGCGGGATATTTATATGTACGAATAATCGTTCATTTAACCGGACACGGGAATGGATTAATAGTCACTAGAATTATTAAAACAGGGGTGAAATTATGTACAAGGACACTTGGCATAATTGTTAACAAAGTATTAAAATCTTGTTACAGTTTAAGTCCCCAATTAGTTGGAATATTTAACTTCGGGTATAAGGATAATTTGTCGAGGATACTCGCACTTTATATTTATGACTGATGGACTGTTATGGATAAAAACCAGACGGACATATTAAATAATCCAGGACAAAGGACAATTAACCCATGGGCATAAAACTAAAATCAACACGTCAAACATCATGATTACGGAAGTTTAAATAAGCATAATTATTTTATTTCATATTTAATTTCCTTTATTTTATATTTAATTGCACTTCTAATTATCGCACTTTTATTTATTGTTATTGTATTTAATTGCACTTTTAATTATCGTACTTTTTAATTATCGCAATTTTATTTTATCGCACTTTTATTTATCGCAATTTCATTATTGTTATTTACTTTACGCTTTAAATTAAGTTATATTTATTTTTATTATTTTACATCAGGTTTTAACTGCGACTAAAGTTTTTAAAATCGACAAACCGGTCATTAAACGGTAAAAACCCCCCTTTATAATAATAATATTACTTATATATATATTTGTATTTTTATAAAATAAAACTAATATAGCGTTAAGCTTTGTTTAAAGATTTTTCCCTGTGGAACGAACCGGACTTACTAAAAACTACACTACTGTACGATTAGGTACACTGCCTATAAGTGTTGTAGCAAGGTTTAAGTATATCCATTCTATAAATAAATAAATATCTTGTGTAAAATTGTATCGCATTTAATAGTTTTTCCTGTAAAAATATAAGCTATTTTATATACACCTCGCATAACATCACAAGTGGGAGACCCCCACTACTCCGACGCGTATTCGCCAATTCCTAGGTCTCGCCGGTTACTCCCGAAGGTTTATTGAAGGATTTTCTCTGATTGCGCGTCCTTTGACCGCACTGACTCACAAGGGTAAGAGGTTCATTTGGAAACCCGCACACGAATCAGCATTTCAAACTTTGAAGAAGAAGTTAACCGCCGCACCTATCTTATCGCTTCCCGAAGGCAGTGACGACTTTGTTGTTTATTGCGATGCTTCGAAAAGTGGTTTTGGTTGTGTACTGATGCAACGATCAAAAGTTATTGCCTATGCCTCCCCCCAATTGAAGATTCACGAGCGGAACTACACTACTCACGATCTTGAACTTGGAGCCGTTGTCTTTGCACTCAAATTGTGGAGACACTATCTTTATAGAACTAAGAGCACTATCTTCACCGATCACAAGAGTCTCCAACACATCTTCGATCAGAAGCAATTGAATATGAGACAGCGTCGATGGATCGAGACGCTCAACGACTACGATTGTGAATTACATTATCATCCTGGCAAGGCCAATGTTGTAGCTGACGCTTTAAGCCGAAAGGAGAGGACGGCACCTCTTCGTGTTAGGGCTCTGAACATCACCATTCATTCGAACCTCAACTGCCAGATCAGAGTAGCCTAAGATGAGGCTCTCAAGGAGGAGAATATATCTCACGAACATTTGAACATACTTGTCTCTCGATTCGAGGTTAGGGAGTCTGGACTCCGATGTTATGCCGGAAGAATTTGGGTACCTTGTTATGGAGATCTACGGAACCTTATACTTGATGAAGCACACAAATCGAGATATTCGATTCATCCTGGAGTGGGCAAGATGTACCACGACCTTAAAGAATAGTATTGGTGGCAGAATCTTAAGAAAGACGTTGCAACTTATGTTGGTAAGTGTTTGACTTGCTCGAAGGTTAAAGCCGAGCATCAGAGACCTTCTGGTTTACTTCAACAACCATAAATCCCACAATGGAAGTGGGAATGGATAACAATGGATTTCATCACCAAGCTACCAAAGACGGTGGGCGGATACGATACTATTTGGGTTATTGTTGACCGCCTTACCAAATCTGCACACTTTCTACCGATGAAGGAAACGGATACAATGGAGAGACTTGCTCAATTATACATCAAAGAGGTTGTATCTCGTCATGGTGTACCTTTATCGATCATCTCCGATCGCGATCCCCGTTTTACTTCTAGATTTTGGCGTTCTTTGCAAGAAGCCATGGGAACTCGTCTTGACATGAGTACTGCTTATCACCCTCAGACTGACGGGCAAAGTGAACGAACGATTCAGACCTTGGAAGACATGTTGCGTGCATGTGTCATTGATTTCGGAAAGGCCTGGGAAAGACATTTGCCACTCGCCGAATTCTCGTACAACAACAGTTATCACTCAAGCATTAATGCTGCACATTTCAAAGCATTGTATGGCCGCAAGTGCCGATCTCCTATTTGTTGGGCCGAAGTGGGCGAAAAGCAAATCACTGGACCCGAGGTAGTCCATGAAACAACGGAAAAGATTGCTCAGATTCAAGCTAGACTTAAGACTGCCCGTGATCGTCAAAAGAGTTATGCTAATCTTAAACGTAAAGACTTTGAATTCAACGTGGGCGACTGTGTAATGTTAAAGGTTGCACCTTGGAAAGGTGTGATCCGTTTTGGAAAACGTGGAAAGTTAAACCCACGAAACATTGGTCCTTTTGAAATCTTGGAACGTGTTGGACCCATTGCTTACCGTTTAGATCTTCCAGCACAATTGAGCTCAGTTCATCCTACCTTCCACGTGTCAAACTTGAAGAAGTGTTTTGCTGCACCTGAACTTATCATACCACTTGAGGAGCTTACGATTGACGACAAACTCTACTTTGTGGAGGAACCTATTGAAATTATGGATCGTGAGATCAAAACTTTGAAACGCAACAAGATTCTGATCGTCCGAGTATGATGGAATGCCAAACGAGGACCTGAGTTTACCTGGGAGCGAGAGGATCAAATGATGCGGAAGTATCCTCACCTTTTCCCGACTCCTCCATCTACCTCAGCTTAAAATTTCGGGATGAAATTTTCTTTAACAGGTGGGTAATGTAACGACCCTGGATTTTCCAACGTTTATTTATTAATAATTGTTATTATTAATACTTGTGATAAAACGAATGTATGTTATTACATTTACTTGTTGCCATGATACACCGTACTTGACTTTAATTTCCTGAAACGTCTTTGACACGCGAAACTTACACGAATAATATTTTCAAGTATTATTTACATTCATGATTGATTTTATTAATCATTTTAATTAACTATGGTGATTAGTTAGTTACTTGGACTTTAATTGGATTTATTTATTAATTAATACATACTTGGGCTTTATGATTGAACATGGGCTTATAAGCCCACCCTACACCCTTAAGTGGATTAATTAGCCCATCATCACTTGTAAGTATTACTTGTAAATGGAAACTAGTTAGTTAAGAACAATTGGAATCTTGTTTACACATAATCCCCATGCACATACCTCCATTAACCAACTTTGTAAGGCTTTACATGCAATAAACTAGTGAACAAAGTCCCTCCCCCTCCTTTATCCTTGACCGTCGGCTACACTAGGGAGGATGGGAGTTTTCTTTTCAAAATTTCTTACTACTTCATCCACATTTACTCACTCATTTTCACACACACAAAAATTACTTGCAAGTTCTCTCATATTTTCTCTCTTTTTCTCTCCATTCTTGTAAGTAACTAGAAACTTTTTTTCTTCCTTTCTTTTCCTTGTAAAACCGAAACTCACACATATATATCATCATCATTCTTTGTTGTTTGTTGTTACTTGTTTCATGTTGTTGTTTGTTACTTAATTTCTAGTTGTTGTTGTTGTTGTTACTTACTTACATATTACAAGAATCAAACTACCTAGTTTCATTCTTCTTTTATCTTGTATTACAAGAACACTCAAGAACATAAACTTACTAGTTTATGATTTTACTTTTATTGTTTCAAAAGATTTAAGGTTCATGTGTTGTAAATCATACTTGTAATTCATGTTAGTAAACTTTAAAGTTTACTTTCTTAAAGATCAAACTTTGGTTTGAATCTTTAATGTATGAACAACCCATGAACTAGTTACTTGTTTACTTAGTTTATTTCTTCATATTATGTACTTTAATTTCATGTTTGTTGGTTGTTATTGGTCAAGTGTTACTAGTTAACTT
Organism: Rutidosis leptorrhynchoides; assembly: GCF_046630445.1. Classification (NCBI taxonomy): domain Eukaryota; kingdom Viridiplantae; phylum Streptophyta; class Magnoliopsida; order Asterales; family Asteraceae; genus Rutidosis; species Rutidosis leptorrhynchoides. Next base: position 277,360,317 of record NC_092342.1, read on the forward strand.
TGATCTCATTAATCTTGAACTAAAAGTTAACTTTGAAAGTTCAAGAACATGTAAGTAAGATTTCTTAAATTATAACTTTGTATACTTATGCTTGATCTAGACTTTTGAGTCTTGGATCTTCAAGATCAAACTAAGAACTATGTTCTACAACTTATGATCTTGATTAGTTAGCTTACTTTCAAGTTTATAGTTCAATACTACTTTTATATTTCATGTATGTGTTAAAACTAAGACTTTGATGTAACCTTGATTCATCAAAACACTTGCAACACTTAAGTGAGTTGTACTTCATGTCTTAGACTTACACTTGGGTTATGATGGTCAAACCTTGGTGAAAATGATGCAAACACATCAACGAGTTGTACACTTGAAGCTATATGCATCAAGGATGAGAACCGTGATAAGCATCGAGCACCAAGACCACCGGAACCCACTATTTTTCTGTTTTCTGTCTTCTGCCTACTGTTTTCTGGGTTCTGTAACATACCAGTACACCTGGGCTACTGTAACCTTTATTTTCAGATATATCTTTTCGAGTAGATAATTTTTCATATAGGACTCGTCTTAATCCGAGTTACGGTTTAGGATTTATGGCCCTCCGATCGTCACTATATCCTTTTAATGTTGTGCAGAAATTTCTGACCTACTCGCACTTAGACCGTCGCCACGGTCAAACGAAGACGAGTTTGCTTCTGTAAATTTTACCACACTTAAAGGACTCATATACGGAGCTATGGCCACTGTTCTCACCTTAATTCAGTAAGGATAGAGGCCGTGGTGACTGATCGAAGTCAGCTTTTGTTTTAAACTACTTTCATGAACGAAATTTACTTTACGCCTTTTGTTTGATGATGAATGATGATGACCCTTAAGACCTTATTTACATACTTTTAAACCTATTCGGACGATTTACTGACTTAGTACTATTTGACTTAGGTTGAGGACCCGCTTGGACAACCTTCATTACTTGCTTACTTTCCGAGTCATACTTTACCGCTACTTTATCATTGTGAGTTATAGCATTCCCTTTTTACTTTAACTTATTTTGGGAACTGAGAATACATGCGGATTTTATGTTTTACATACTAGGCACGAGTACTTAAACTTTATATATGTGTGGGTTATATAACGGCAGAAACATTCCCTTTAGCTCGGTAACGTTTAGTCATTGATTTTTGAACCGGTGAACGCGAATCTTAGATATGGATCCATAGGGTTTGACATCCCCACTCGGGCTAGTAGCGCTAGCATTTAACGAGTATTTAATACTTCGTAAACATACGCACTTGCCAAGTGTACTTTCAGGGGGTATAAACGTTAAGTTAGTTACTAAGTGCCCACGGTTAACATATACTTTACATACTATTTTGAAACACTCGTTGTAGCACTGAAATCTCGTGGCCTACCTTACATACTGTTATACTTAAACTATAGTCCACCAACCTTTGTGTTGATGTTTTTAAGCATGTTTTTCTCAGGTGCTTAAGGTTATTTGCTTCCGCTGTCGTGCTAGTCTTGCCATAGACACCCGCTGCTCTAGTGTTATCACGGCATGAACTGTTTATCTTGCATTCAAACTTAATTACATTTGAAACTATGTTTTGTAACGACCTAAGGGTCACATACATTTATTCATGCTTGCTATTCGTAGAAGCATACTGTTGGTGTAAAACAATTGACGTCGGTTATGACGTCATCTTTTTATCGTGAATGCAACTTCATTTATTACATTGTGTATTACTTAACCTTGTAATGATCCTGTTGTTGATGATTCGTACACGATGGTTTTGTACGGGGCATCACAAAGACGGAACCCGGTATAGGGCTGAAAGAATTTGGGTACCAAAGTTTGGAGATGTGAGAGAAAAGGTACTTAAGGAAGCACATAAAACCAGATATTCAATACATCCTGGAGCGGGGAAGATATACAAAGATCTCAAGAAACACTTTTGGTGGCCGGATATGAAAGCCGATATTGCTAAATACGTAGGAGAATGTTTGACGTGTTCTAAGGTCAAAGCTGAACATCAGAAACTATCAGGTCTACTTCAACAACCTGAAATCCCGGAATGAAAATGGGAAAACATTACCATGGATTTCATTACTAAATTGCCAAGGACTGCAAGTGGTTATGATACAATTTGGGTAATAGTCGATCATCTTACCAAGTCAGCACACTTTCTGCCAATGAGAGAAGATGATAAAATGGAGAAGTTGGCGCAATTATACTTGAAGGAAGTTGTCTCCAGACATGGAATACCAGTCTCTATTATCTCAGATAGGGATGACAGATTTGTTTCAAGATTTTGGCAGACATTGCAACAAGCATTGGGGACTCGTCTAGACATGAGTACTGCTTATCATCCACAAACTGATGGGCAAAGTGAAAGGACGATACAGACCCTTGAAGACATGCTACGAGCATGTGTTATCGATTTCGGAAACAGTTGGGATCGACACCTACCGTTAGCAGAATTTTCCTACAACAACAGTTACCATTCGAGTATTGAGATAGCGCCGTTTGAAGCACTTTATGGTAGAAAGTGCAGGTCTCCGATTTTTTGGAGTGAAGTGGGGGATAGACAGATTACGGGTCCGGAGATAATTCAAGAAACTACCGAGAAAATCATCCAAATTCAACAACGATTGAAAACTGCCCAAAGTCGACAAAAGAGCTATGCGGACATTAAAAGAAAAGATATAGAATTTGAGATTGGAGAGATGGTCATGCTTAAGGTTTCACCTTGGAAAGGCGTTGTTCGATTTGGTAAACGGGGAAAACTAAATCCAAGGTACATTGGACCATTCAAGATTATAGATCGTGTCGGACCTGTAGCTTACCGACTTGACTTACCGCAACAACTCGCCGGGGTACATAATACTTTTCATGTCTCGAATTTGAAGAAATGTTTTGCTAAAGAAGATCTCACCATTCCATTAGACGAGATTACAGTTAACGAAAAACTACAATTCATTGAAGAACCCGTCGAAATAATGGATCGTGAGGTTAAAAGACTTAAGCAAAACAAGATACCAATTGTTAAGGTTCGATGGAATGCTCGTAGAGGACCCGAATTCACCTGGGAGCATGAAGATCAGATGAAGCTGAAATACCCTCACCTATTTCCAGAAGATGCGTCAACACCTTCAACAGCTTAAAATTTAGGGACGAAATTTATTTAACGGGTATGTACTGTAGTGACCCGAACTTTTCCATGATTATATATTAATTGAAAACTATATTTGCATGATTAAATGTTTCCAACATGTTAAGCAATCAAACTTGTTAAGACTTGATTATTTGAAATGAGTTTCATGTAGACAATTGACCACCCAAGTTGACCGGCGATTCACGAACGTTAAAACTTGTAAAAACGACATGACGATATATATATGGATATACATATAGTTAACATGAGATTATGATAAGTAAGTATCTCCATAAGTATATTAACAATGAGTTATATACATAAAAATGAGACTACTAAGTTAAGAAACTCGAAACGATATATATAACGATTATCGTTATTACAACGTCTTACTAAATACATATGTATCATATTAAGATATTGTTACACTATATTTAACATGATAAAATGATAATTATATATATCATTAAGTATGTTAACAATGAACTACATATGTAAAACAAGACTACTAACTTAAGAATTTTGAAACGAGGCATATATGTAACGATTATCGTTGTAACGACATTTTAATGTATATATATATATCATATTAAGATATATTCATACATCATAATATCTTGATAATGTAATAATTTAACATCTCATTAGATATAATAAACAATGGGTTAACAACATTAAATGAGATCGTTAACTTAAAAGTTTCAAAACAACACTTACATGTAACGACTAACGATGACTTAACGACTCAATTAAAATGTATATACATGTAGTGTATTTAGATGTATTAGTACACTTTTGAAAGACTTCAAGACACATATCAAAGTACTTCTACTTAACAAAAATGCTTACAATTGCATTCTCATTCATTTTCATCAACAATTCTACTCGTATGCAACCGTATTCGTACTCGTACAATACCCAGCTCCTAGATGTATATACTATTGATATATACACATAATAATTCAGCTCTTAGCAGCCCTAGATAGTCAACAAACATGTGGAACCAACAATTAGACAACTATCATGACTTATGAGCAAGGAAACAAAAATAAGAACTCCTTTTAACCCCACTCACCTTCACCACTCACCACCCACTCCATTTCACTTCCAATTTTCTTCCCAATTCTCTCTCAAAACACACACACTCTTCCATGAACATCTAAGTTACTATTTTTCCAGCAAAAATCATCATATACAAGCTTTGGTTATTATCTATAATCATCATAAAAACAATTACTCAAGAACACATCAAGAACACTTCCAAGTTTACAAGTTTACTTCCAAGTTTCCAAATCCATTCCAAGAAATCATCTAAGATCAAGAAACCTTTGTTATTTACAGTAGGTTATCTTTCTAAATCAAGGTAATATTCATATTCAAGGTTTGATTCAATTTCTATAACTATAACTATCTTAATTCGAGTAATAATCTTACTTGAACTTGTTTTCGTGTCATGATTCTATTTCAAGAACTTCCAAGCCATCAAAGATCCTTTGATACTCAAGTTATTTTTTCATCATTTCCAGTAGGTTTACCTACTAAACTTAAGGTAGTAATGATGTTCATAACATCATTCGATTCATATATATATAACTATCTTATTCGAAGATTTAAACTTGTAATCACTAGAACATAGTTTAATTAATTCTAAACTTGTTCGCAAACAAAGTTAATCCTTCTAACTTGACTTTTAAAATCAACTAAACACATGTTCTATATCTATATGATATGCTAACTTAATGATTCAAAACCTGAAAACACGAAAAACACCGTAAAACCGAATATACGCCGTCGTAGTAACACCGCGGGCTGTTTTGGGTTAGTTAATTAAAAACTATGATAAACTTTGATTTAAAAGTTGTTCTTCTGGGAAAATGATTTTTCTTATGAACATGAAACTATATCCAAAAATCATGGTTAAAACTCAAAGTGGAAGTATGTTTTCCAAAATGGTCATCTAGACGTCGTTCTTTCGACTGAAATGACTACCTTTACAAAAATGACTTGTAACCTGTATTTCCGACTATAAACATATACTTTTTCTGTTTAGATTCATAAAATTAAGTTCAATATGAAACCATAGCAACTTGAATCACTCAAAACGGATTTAAAACGAAGAAGTTATGGGTAAAACAAAATTGGATATTTTTACTAGTTTTAGCTACGTGAAAATTGTAACAAATCTATACTAATCATATCCTAGCTAACTTATATCGTATTATAAATGTATTCTAACATATATTATGTAATCTTGAGATACCATAGACACGTATACAATGTTTTGACATATCATATCGACCCATCTATATATATTATTTGGAACAACCATAGACACTCTATATGCTGTAATGATCGAGTTCGCTATACAGGGTTGAGGTTGATTCCAAAAATATATATACTTTGAGTTGTGATCTAGCCTGAGGCTTGTATACACTGGGTCGTGGATTGATCCAAGATAATTTATATTGATTTATTTTCTGTACATCTAACTGTGGACAACTAGTTGTAGGTTACTAACGAAGACAGCTGACTTAATAAACTCAAATCATTAAAACGTAATAAAAAATGTTATAAATATATTTTGAACATACTTTGATATATATGTACATATTTGTTTATAGGTTCGTGAATCGACCAGTGGCCAAGTCTTACTTCCCGACGAAGTAAAAATCTGTGAAAGTGAGTTATAGTTCCACTTTTAAAATCTAATATTTTTGGGATGAGAATACATGCAGCTTTATAAATGTTTTACAAAATAGACACAAGTACATGAAACTACTTTCTATGGTTGAATGATCGAAGCCAAATATGCCCCTTTTGCTTGGTAACCTAAGAATTAGTAAACCAGTCTACTAATTGACGCGAATCCTAAAGATAGATCTATTAGGCCCAACAAACCCCATCCGTTGTAGCGGATGCTTTAGTACTTCGAGTTTTTATATCATGTCCGATGGATGTCCCGGAATGATGGGGATATTCTTATATGCATCTTGTTAATGTCGGTTACCAGGTGTTCACCATATGAATGATTTTTATCTCTATGTATGGGATGTATATTGAAATATGAAATCTTGTGGTCTATTATTACAATTTGATAAATATATAGGTTAAACCTATAACTCACCAACATTTTTATTGACGTTTAAAGCATGTTTATTCTCGGGTGATTATTAAGAGCTTCCGATGTTGCATGCTAATATATGGACAAGATTTGGTGTCAGCATGCTTGTATAATATTGTTTAAAACTGCATTCGAGATTTATTTTGTTGTAACATATTAATATTGTAAACCAATATGTATTGGTAGTGTGTAAGTGTGATATTTTTAGATTATCATTTCTGGATGATCTAGGTGGTGTCTTTTTAACCTTGTCGATAAAATAAAGGTTATGGTTTGTTTTAAAAACGAATGCAGTCTTTGAAAAACGTCTCATATAGAGGTCCAAACCTCGCAACGAAATCAATTAATATGGAACGTTTATAATCGATATGAACGGGACATTTCATCTCTCATCATAAAGTAGTTCAAGAATGATTATGATTTAACAACACTTAATAGTTAATAGACCTAACATCATTCTTTGGTTCCTTTTGTTTCAATCCAATTATGATTATGATTTGAGAAATTATACGATCAGTTGATACTTCTTGGTATTGAACTACTGTGTTACTGCGTGTTGCATAGCTCTACTTGAAGTGGTGGCGGAAATAAGATTTTTTTTTATCAGGAGTAAAAAAAAAAATTAAAATCGTAGAATTTTTTTTTGGCAAAATATGAAGGTTTTGAGGCAAAAAATTGAGATTTTTAGAGAAATTATGAAGGTTTTTGGGCAACGTTTAAAGATTTTGGGGCAATAGTTGAAGAATTTTGAGCAAAATTTGAAGGTTTTGAAGCAAAATATGTAGGTTTTGGGGCAAAAAAAAAGTCCACCGAGGGCAAAGTCGAAAATCCCAAAATTTTTACACTGGAAATAAAATTCACTGGGGGCGGGCGCTCCCTGTAGTTTCGCCACTCTTGAACACTAAGACCATTTGTATCGGTGATAAGCATTTCTTACTCGTGTTTCTTGTTTTTTGCACTTTTTTTGATGATGTGTTAAATTATAATTGGGTTAAATATTAAAAGTGAGTAAAAATAATATTTTTAAAATAATAAAAATAACAAAAGTCAAGAAACACACGCTGCTTTTCATGTTATTTTCCGACCGACACCTCATAAATGTCTCAAAGAAACGCCCCACTACGGATAAAATCAGACGTTTATTTTTACCACATCATAAAGCAATTGTGTTTGTATAGCCCGATACAAGTGCTCTAATAAAGTCATGATGTTATATAACTTGGATTGGTCCAAAAAATGTTTGATGTCAATGACACAGTGACTTAAGTCACTCACTCGGCCACTCCCAGTGGCGGAACTTGAACTTTTTATCGGAGGGGGCAAAACCATCTAACACAAAATTTAAATGCAACAACTAATTAAGTTATAAAACAAACGTACACAAACAGGTACAATTAATAATCAAAGATGAACTACTCTACTATTTTACATAGGTTGAGAATGAGCTCGATGAATATGAGTGATCGTAATTATAGGTATAAAAGTTTTAAAAATAAGCCGTCGTTGGATGTTGTGTATTTTGTGTTATTGTGTTTAGAGAATTTTAATGGGCTATCTACCATTTAGTTTAATATATTTGGGAGGGACTATACAATGAATAAAAGAATTTTTAAGCCTAATTAATATAAAATTGATTGATAGCTTGTAAACTAAATCTTAGGTGGGGCATCCACCCCTCCTACCATATACTATCTTCCGCCCCTGGCCACTCCCCTCTAGTGTCTCCGCTTGGGATAGCAATGGCCATCCGATCCGGTGAATATTCATCCGATCCATCCACTTCGTGATGGATATTGATGAACCTAAATGGATATGGATACGGATATGGATGAACCTAAATGGATATGGATATGGACATGGATGAAAAGTTTCATCCATAGATATACCCATTACAATCCGAAATACGTATACAAATACAAAAATATAGATATATGCTTATATATTTATTATTACAAACTCATTTATGGTTAGATTTACATTTTGCTTTTAACGCTATAATGAAATGATTATAATATATTACAATAAAACTTGTATATCTAACAAAATAAACTTACAAATTCCATATTAAATGTTTTATAATCTGTGTCTTATAATAAATTTAACAAATTTTGTTATATCTTCGGCAAAGGTTACACATTTTTATAGATAGAATTTAATACTGTCATGTTATATTTATTTTTGCTATACTACATTTTCGTTTTAATCACATATTAGAAAATATTATAACATTTTTTTAATATCCATTGGATATCCATTAACCCGGTTAATCCACTGGATATGAATATGGACGGATGAACTGAAACTAAATGGATATGGATATGGATATGGATATGGATGAACAAAAACTAAATGGATATGGATATAGATACGGCGCCACCCGATCCATATCCGATCCATTGTCATCCCTAGTCTCCGCCCTGCGTCGCGGGCCACGTCTCACAGATACGTCTGTGTGATGGATTTGATGCTTTTACAATTTATTTATTTATTTTATATATTTTGATGAATGGGTATTCTGATAGGTTTTTTTAGGTATTTTGATTTGAGCTGATTTGTCCATTTCAAAAAGATTTAAAATTTCACATAAATATTGAAAAGAAAATATTTATGGTGTCATATACTCATATTCATGTAAGTTAAAGTCAAGAATCTTTTACTTGACACTTCATGTCAGTATATAAACATACAATTAGAGTCAAAAAAATAAAAGAGAAAAATTAAGAAGAAGAATCTGAGCTAAAGTCCAAGGTATTCATGGGGAAACCCATAAAACTATCACAAATCCATTTCAGTTGTTACCAAGGCTACCCAGTTTCTTCCCTTCTTAACTCAACCCATTTGGGTCCAACAACCCGGTGACACAATGGTTAGACCCGGCTTTGTTATTGGTATTTTAGGTGAGTTCTTTCATATATGGTCTCTGCTGCTAATATACTACACAACAAAAATATTAAAATTTGTTTTGATATAGACAAATTTTTTTCGTGCAGGAAACATCATCTCTATATTAAGTTTCACTTCTCCAATGTGAGTGTAACTTTATTTAGGCAGGAATTGATAATTAAAGTTTAGACATAATTAACGTATCAACTTTATACATGTTGCAGAGCCCAATTTAGGCATATTGTGAAGGAAAAATCTACCGAAAACTATAACGGAACACCATATGTTGCAACACTGTTGAGCTGTTCTATGTGGATCTTGTACGGATTACTTGACCCCGACGACGGATTCCTTATAGTCACGGTTAACGCAGCTGGTGTGACTATGCAAGCTTTCTATCTTATTATATTTTTTATATACTCTTCTAAGGAGAAAAGGGTAACATAAATTCTATCATTTTCGCCTTTCGCCAATCATGATTGCTATAACAGTGATCTTTTGAAGGCAGTATTTGAAATAATGTTAATTTTTCAGGTTAAGTATTTCGGGTTTGTGATATTGGACATTGTGTTTTTTGGAATGATTGTGGCTTTTACAATTGTTGCGTTTAAAGAAGGGTCGCGACGTACGTTTACAGGAGTTTTGTGTGCAACTTTTACAACAATGATGTATGTTGCACCTCTTGCTGCACTGGTAGGTTGATCCGTTAATGTTGTTGATCTTTTGGTTGCTGTTGTTTTCGAGTGATTGATGTATTTATTATTTGGTGGGACCCTAATGAAGTGCATTATGTGTGCAGCGAACAACAATAAAGACGAAGAGCGTGGAGTATATGCCTATTCTCCTTGTGTTTTTTCTGTTTCTCAATGGATGCGTTTGGTTTACTTTCGCGTTGTTGGTTACAGATATCTTTGTTACCGTAAGCATTTTTAGTCATGAACTTATAACCAGTGGCGGATCTCGAAACTTCTTTTAAGGGGTCAAAATATTAAAATATTTTAACAAAGAAAAAAAGGGTCAAAACTTCAAACTTTAACATATAAATACTCTAAAAAGTTTGATCGCTGGAGACGACTGACCCCGGTTGCCCCTTAATAGACCTCCCTTGCTCATAACCTAAAGGGTGTAGGGATTATAATCGAACATATAAACATTATTGCAGGTGCCAAATGCATTAGGGATATTACTAGGAGCTATACAGTTTTGTGTGTATTTGATGTACAGAAACTCGACGCCTGTGGTGATCGAGTTGGAAGCGGATTCTTTTGAAAAGCAAACCGAAAGTAGAGGCATTGATTTTCAAAGAATAACTGTGGAAGATAATGATGGAAGTTCTAAAAAACGTACCCTGAGTCGACTAGATGCGTTCCCGATCATAAGGTCACCATCTCTTAGCCCGAATCAATCAAACTCTGTTGAAAAATATGAAGATGATCTTGAAAATGGTGGTGTAAATTAGAGATTAAGTGTTCTTCTTTTTCATGATTGTGATTTTTTGTGTGGGGTTTAGTCATTGTAAACTAAAACAACACATTATCAAATTTAGAGATATTTAACTTTTACTGTGCAATTTAAAGCACGGGTGTTTAATATTTGATTTCAAACCGATTAACATGATAACCGAACCGAATTAAAAGACAAACCGAATTTGAATCCGGTTTTTGGTTCGGTTCCGGTTCTATTTTCAAATTTGAATTCGATTTTCGGTTCAATTTCTGGTTTTAGTTTCTTTGGATTCGATTTAACCGAAAATCGAATTCAAAACCAAATTCAGTTTTTAATATATTAAATTGTTAATATATATCGATGAAAACCAATTTTCAAATCAAAAGTCGAAGCTAAAATCGACTAGTTACGATTATTTTGATTAAACAATGATTTTCAGTTATACGATTTTAACTAAAACCGAACCTAATTCGAATTTGGTTTTTGGTTCGGTTTCGGCTTTAAAATTGAATTCGGTTTCGGTGTTGCCTACAAAATTTTCAAAACCAAACAAACTGAACCGAAAAAAACAAAAAACCGAACCGATAATTCGATGAATACCGCTCATTAATTAATAATATAACATGTTTCAAAGAACAACCATACTTCATCTGCAAAATTTGTTTTACATACTGATAATTCCATTATAAAAAAAAAAAAACAAAAAAAAAAAAACAAAAAAAAAAAACTTACCAAGCAGTCATTGTACATTTAAGGAGTGAGGACCAAACTTTAAAAAAGACTCTAAATCATTATACAGAGTTGAAAGATCTCTGATTCATAGAGCACAAAAATCACATTTTATTTATCAAACAATCCCCTAGTCCCATCTGATTCTACAACCACTTGCTCCAAGACTCTCGAGTATCTCGATCGAAAGGAGTGGTCTAAGAGAAGCAACCAACTTAACCTTTTTTAGTCGAGCACAACACGCCCTAAGCGCGAGTTCATACCCTCTTACCGACACATTTGTTAGGTTCACCAGTTTCGCATCCTGCAGGCGTGTCAAATTCCCCATCATCATGCACAAACCCACATCCGAAACTGCACAGTAACTTAGATTTATCTGCATTAGCATATAAAACCGATCAAAACTATAAACATTGCATCTACATAAGCGAAATGAAACCACAAAGTTGATATACTATGCGTTTGTAGGACCAAAGGGCCATTGGCTTGGCGGTATCCTGGTGCCCCTCGGACCTTGAGGTCAAGGGTTCAACTTCTAGTGTGGATATTATGTATATATATTCGTGTAAAAATCGTGTTGGGTATGTGCATTGCCTTTTTTTTTTTTTTAAAAAAAAATACAATTTTGTATGGTTGTACCTGTTGCAGATTCCAAGAGTAGTATGCAAGCGACCAAAAACCCGCATCGATAATATTCCCACAATTTTTCACGTCCAGCTCAGAAAGCTTCCGACATCCGGACGCGAGAGCCGTCATACCGGTGCTTGTAACTTCACTAAGACTCCGCATCTCTAAATCGGATAGTTCCTCCAACTGGCTTAAATATGCCATCCCTTTGTCTGTAATCTTATTGCAGTAACACAAGTTTAACTTCCTAACCTTTTTGCAACCATTAGCAATAAAATCTAACCCGTCATCACCAATGTTTGAACACCTACATCCAAACAATCATATAAATAAAGAATTTTTCTAACGACAACCCTTAGGGTTGTCATTAAGGTGCATAAAAAACTTGTAAAATTCAATAACCGCCACTTCAAAGTCAAAGGTAACCGTTATATACAAGTCTTTTATGCACCTTAACGACAGCCATAAATAAAAGAAGGGAACACCAAACGAAAAGGTCAAAAACCATAGTAAAAAATGAAAGACGGTACCGGTATAGATCAAGTTCCTTGAGGTTTTTGCAATTTGATCCAATATAAGACAATCCCTTATCAGATATATCAGCGCAAATCCCTAATCGTAAGCAACGGAGCTCCAAACATTTAGACAATTTTTCAAGCCCTGAAGATAAAAGCAAAATATAATATAACCAAATAAATTTCAAATATCCAACCTCTGGTATATACAATAACTGGATTCGAATCACTAACCTTTGTCATTCACACGACATTCTGTTAAATCGAGCTCCTCAAGTAAGAGACATGATGACCCGAGATAACCAAAACTTATTTCAGTGAGCAAACAGCAAGACTCCAATTTGAGACACAAAAGGTTTGTACATGATCGCGCTATGGCCAATATTGCCATATCAGTGACATCATTACAGCATGTCAAATCAAGTATCTGCAAGTTGGGAAGATTATATGCAAGCTGTATAATACCTGAATCATTCACTCCTTCACATTTGCTCAAACCAACTTCGACCAAAAACAAGCAATTCGTGCTGATCATCTGAAAGAAGTAGTCGTTAACTTGAGCCCCATTGACTCTTATCGTTTTCAAACGCTTCAAGTCCTTAAGATTGTGGGAGACGCTGGTAGAAAGCTCCTGATGGCGATAGAAGATGTCACTTTCGTTTGGAAATGACTATATGCATATAAAATTAAAATTAAAAGTAAGAATTAAAATAAATAGACTCACGAGAAAATAGTAACCGGCAATGAGCTTTTGAAGGCCTTTGCATCCTCTAATGATACTAATAAGGCCAGTAGAGCTAATATGTTCACACCTCGATACATCTATTGTCTGCAAGAAGAAAGTTTAATAATGATTACTCCGTATGACATACATGTGTCACTTATCCTCTTTTCTGACCAATTTTTATGTAAAAAGTTTATCGACGGATCAAGCTTGTCAACAATGCAATGAGACTACGGGTGCATGATTTTTTATTATATTTTTATATATTTAGAAAGGCAACTCACAGCCTGACACGAAGTTTTTTTCACGAATATATACATAATGTCCACCCGGGACTTACTTGAACTCATAACTTCGTGGTTAGAAAGGTATATCGATACCGATAGGTCAATAAGATGCTATGTTCTCTATTAAAGGAAATTTCACTTGTCACCAAGTCCCTTACATCAACCTCATTTGTCATCTTCTCAAAGACACATATCATCATCATATCATAAAATTATTGTACAAACTATCATAAATGCTAGCCCAGTTTATAATAAATATACACTTGGCCAATATCTAGTCATTTTTATATAAAAAATTTAAAATGTATGTGCAGTTATCCTCTCAGGCAATCTGGCATTGTAGTTTAATAACAATTCCATCAATTATTATCATTTTTAATACAATAAGTTTGTACCTCATAAATATCTAAACATAACATACCCTACAACATATGTAACAAATCAAGCAATCAAAATAAACATAATATAAACGAAACGGATCAAAACCTGAAGCGAAGGGCAACCGTTTCCAATAAAATGCAAGCCTTCATCACTTACTAATCCACAACCCACCATTGATAACACCTGTAGCTTTTTCATATTACTAATTGACCTCAATGACTCATTACTCAACTGCAAAACAACAAAGAAAACACACGTCCAAATTCAGTACTACAACTTTACGCCTTACGAAACTTATTAAAATCCGAAAAAGTTGATAACTTTATACTATACCTTAAGGTATGAAACTGACAAATGTTTCAAATTGGGACACTTATTTGATAACAAATCAATCCCTAAATCAGTTATCTCCAAACACCATTTCAAACTAATTTTCTCCAAATTTTGACATCTAATTGCAATCTTAGCTAACCCTACATCCGTCACTCTCAAACATTTATCCAATTTAACCTCCTTCAAATCGCCGGCGAACGAGATCGCCGCCGCCTCTCTGTCCCCAAAATGGCAACAATGAGACACATCAACCGATTGCAACTTAGGGCACGATCTAATCAGCATTTCCAGACCTGAATACCTCAACGACGTCGTTCTGGATAACACTAGCTTCCTGACCCGACCCGCCCACCCGAAACAGCTCACGTTGTTCAATAAAACAGCGATCGTTCCGTCGTAGATCCTCGGGCAGACGGAAAAATCAAGCGTATCTGCTCGAGTGTAATTCCGAAGAAGATCCGGAATGAATTCGGGCCGGAAAAACTTGATTCGAGTCCGATGAACTGATTCTATTTTGTGGAAACATTTGCAGGTTAATCGGAAACTTTTCCGGTCAGGATCGTCGTGAAGACAATCGAGAATCCGTAGTAAAAGATCGTCTGTAAGAATCGATATAATTAAACACGATGATTCCATTAATTTTATTTAAAATTTAAATTTAAATTGATTTATTGATATTTAAGTAGGAACTAAAAGAAATAAAAGGATGTTGGAGAGAAGTTGGTGAGTAACGGCGGAGGATTTGAATCGAAGTCTTTTTAAAACGGTCATTTTACCGGAGGTAACGGCGGTTTAACGGTAACGGCGGTTAATTTTGTACGGTAAGTACGATTTATGAGATCATGGTTTTGAGAGAGACCAGCAGAAACTGAAAAGAGAAAACCAGTTGCTGTGATAAGTTGGGTTTGCCGGATTTTAATGCTATTGTTCACGGGACGTGCCACGTGGAGAAAAGACTAGTTGATAGCAATTGTGAGCCGTTTGATGGTGATGAGATTGTATACGGATGGTAGTACGGTGGGGACCACGAACGTGCAGTGACCGTACCTATCTTCCTCTGAGATGGCACAGTTTGAACAGGTGTATAGATAGAACCAAAATTTTGAAATAAACGATATCTTACAATTTTTATTTTTTTTAATTCATCGATGGAAAACCAAAAACAAACGACTTGTTAAAAGTAAACATGTTACAACGAAAAATCAGCATAGACCTAGCTAATTCGAAACGAACTACAAGGAAAACACAACGTCAAACTCCAAAGAGAAACCTAGCACACGTGTCAAACAACTAACGATCGATGACAAAATAAAAACATACGAAACAAAATATAACATGCAACAAATATAGAAACCAAAGGAGCGGATTAGTCGCCATTGGAAGCACTCTTTTGATTTCTTACGTCCGGTCTTTACGTTATGTTTTTTATTTAATTTTTATCTATATCTATATTTTTGTCATATATACATACGTACACAAAAAGATTTTTTTTTTTTTTTTATATTTATGTGAATGTGAATTTAAATTTAATAATAATAAATAGTAAATGTACATTTAAATTTAATAATAGTATATTTATGTGACTTTTCAAGGCAATCGAGTTCATTTTCATCGACTTTATTGCATTATTATTTATTACGGCTACTTTTTGCTGGATCTGGTGCTACATGAACGATTTTATTTTCCGAAGATCTTCTAACATTAAATTAGTTAATTTGTTTGATGTTATTAGACTCATTTCTTTTTCTTAATTGAATTCTAGAAGCAAGTTTACACTAATATGGACAACTTCGCTTATTTTTTGTCGTATATAATCTTTTTGTAATCGTTCATGTTTGACTAGCTATGTGCTAGTCTTCAATTTTTAATAAAATTAACCGTTTTAAAAAAAGAGGTTGGTGTCGATTTAAACGAAGATATAAATATGAAAATACCGAGTTGGCTTATATTTAAACGAAGATATATAAACCCATTTTTCTTATAAAACTGGTGAAATGGCAGACAGAAGACAAGAATAGACTTGGGCGATGTGTCTATTTTGGCACATATGTTTGTGTGATACAAACTACTCTAATTTTATATTTTTGCCAAAAAGTATAACAAGTGACATAAAAATAATGCAAACATGACAAGAATCAATACTCTGCTTTATTATTACTAATTAATCAAAAGGATTAGGTTAATCAAAATATATTTAATAATTAATGTTATATTTTTATATTAACGCACCTTTATTTTATTTTTTTGAAACGCAAAGAATTTCATTAATTGAAATAAAAGGCCTCATCATTTACAAATGCATGATGAGCCATTACAGAACTACAATATCATCCAGACACCTACGAAAAGCATTACATGAATATATACATGCAGAAATAAATAATGAGGCTGCAGAGGCAGCAGCAAAAAATATATATCCATCCTTTAACTATGCAGGTAGCAATATGGGTTGGAAATCCAAGTATGCCATTCCAATTTGATACCTTTTATCCTTCTCGCAATCCAATCGAAAGACATGATTTGAATTTCATTCACCGCCACGGGAACGGTCCAATTATCACCTTTAAACACTCGAGAGTTTCGGTTTTTCCACAATAAGTAACCACACGTCCATTTTAATGCCTGCCAAATGTATTTCCCACTTTTCGAAGTCCCCAATATGCAGATTTCTTTGAAAGCATCAGAAAGTGTGTGAGCTGAGACATAGTTAATGTTCCACCACTTGAATACTCGGTTCCAAACGTCCTTCGCGAATTTGCAATTTATTAGAGTATGTTCCACCGTTTCTATATCTTCATCGCACATTGGACATCTCACACTATGTAAATCCACCCCCCTTTTGTCGAGTTCGGTTCTCACAGGTAATCTTTGTTTCATGGCTCGCCACACGAATAATTCAACTTTTTTTGGTACAAGTGAGTTTCGCAAAGTACAGTGGCCTGTTTTAAAACTTTCAAGTAATTTCGAGTCAAGCAACGAAGTGAGTTTTTTAACCGTTAAAATACCTTTGTTATCCAACAGCCACTGCCACTTATCCTTTGATTTCCTATCGATTTGCAGCAGGTTGATGCAAGAATTCAGCTCATCCAGCTCCCCTCTTGTACGCCCTCTTGGTTCTCTCATCCACCTCCACGATCCCACGTTATGAGTGCCATTCCAGACTATCCTTTCCTTTACGGTTGCATTCTTCACTTCCTCAATCCTATACAGTCTCGCAAACCTTTCTCTAAGTGACATGTCGCCCATCCAGGTCTCGTTCCAAAACACTGTATTCTCGCCATCACCAACCACCTTTTTGAATGATTTGTTGAAAGGGATGTTCAAGGTGTTCATCGAATTTCCTGCAAAAATAATATTAGACCATGGACTAGCCGACGGGCCTAGAGACGAGTCTCCATCCATCGTTAGTCCACCACACGACCCATAAATACTTTTGATGACACGTACCCACAAAGCGTTGGTTTCGGTTTTAAACCTCCACCACCACTTTCCAAGTAATGCCAAGTTTTTGCTTTTAAGAGATTTAATGTTTAGTCCTCCATCTTCGTGAGGAAGAAGGAGGTTTTCCCATTTAACCCAAGCGATTTTAGACTTTGAACCCGACCCGCCCCAAAAGAACGAACGCCTCACACACTCTAATTTTTTAATCACACATGGCGGAGCACGAAAAAGTGAGAAATAGTACAAAGGAAGACTATTTAGAACCGATTTCACAAGTGTTAACCGACCACCGTAAGACATCGATCTCGCTCTCCATTCCGAAAGTCTTTTATCGAATTTATCGAATACGGGGTTCCAAGACTTTGACCTCTTAACATTTGCGCCCACGGGTAGTCCTAAATAAATGAAAGGCAAGGACCCGGTTTTGCACCCAAAATTTGATGCCATCAGCTCCACTTCTTCATTATTAATACCAACACCAAATAACTGACTTTTATGATAATTCACTTTTAGACCCGAAGCAATCTCGAAACATTTGAGGATATTCATAAGACTCCTCACATTACCCCTGCTCCAATCACCGAAAAAAATGGTATCGTCCACATATTGAAGATTTGAGATACATACATTATTACTACCAACATTAATTCCTCTGAACATATCTCTTTCGACCGCCACCTTCGTTAGCAAGTTTAATCCTTCCGCCGCAATTATGAACAAAAAAGGTGATAACGGATCACCTTGCCTAACACGATTTTCAAGATGAAATTCGGTCGTGGGGGAGCCATTTATCAAGATGGAGATACTAGCCGACTTAAGACACGCAAGCATCCATTTCCTCCATTTAACACCAAACCCCATGCATTGCATAACTTCCATCAAATATTCCCACCTAATGCTATCAAACGCCTTTTCGAAGTCAACCTAGAAGATCAAACCATGTTGTCACTTATGCTTGAGATATTCCACAATTTCATTTGCAATAAGCACACCATCAAGTATATATCTACCGCACCTTTATTTAAAAGCAAGAACATGGAAAAAGATAGCTACAACATGTTAGCATCGACTTTTGAATTCGTAATCAGTTGGCTTATCGAATAACTAATAATCGGTACTCCGTATTTGTCTATTTGATAAAGCTATGAGATAACTTATTCTAAAAATAACAAGAAATAATTATATTGTACAACAATAACAATACTTAATACCAATAACTATTGATTGAACCTTTGAAAGAAAGTCGATGTACTTTCTAGATGGAGCTTCACGAGTTTCGATACTTCGTTTCAAGTTAAACAAAGTCTAATATTCAAAACGGATATTTAGGGGAGGTTGTTGTCCAACAATCGACGGAAACAGACGTTGCACATACATGATTCATGGGGGAGATTTTATTTCCTTTAATGTAATCTTTTATGTATTTGATAAAAAGCTATTTTAGAAACACGATCAACTCATAATATGAAAAAAAATAATTGTACTGTGTTTCATTTAATTTATTTGACCCTTTGCCATTTTAATAAGTTCTTTATATATTATAGATTTACAAAAATTTAACTAAAGTTCGAATCATTAAATAAGTTAATTATAAATAAATGAAAATAATAAATAAAGATAGAATTTAGTTTAATATATCTTTTTACGTATCAATATACGGAGTATCCTTTTCGTATTAATAGAAAACGTACTAAGTATGGCAAAGAATTATATGGATTATGTGTTACCTAATTTGGAAGAATAGAACCAAAAGGTCTTTCAAAATGAGTCATGGGCGCCTCCAAAAATTGTTTGTGAAATTCAAGTTAAAGCTTTCGAATGGTTCAGTAATCGGTCTAATATAATCCACAAGGATTGGTTAGAGTGGTTGCTAAACCCATCCAACTTGGGATTTCTGAGAATCAATAATATCGACCCGGGCTAGTATTTTCGTATGCTTCATATGTTCGTGTAGCTTTATGGTGTACATTTACTTGTATGTAAATCGTAAATAGCTCTCGTGATGTACATTCGGGTTAGGAGCTTTGATCTCATGCTCATTCCCATTGTATTTACCATTTTTTATATATAATACAAATAGTTGCTTTTCAAAAAAAGAAAACGTACTAAGATAAACAAAATTAAACACGTAAACACTATTTTTTAACAGCAGATTGGGATTACTCAGGGGAACTAACTCACGCGATCATCTCCCGCAGTTGCATAACCCTTATCCAACTGCCGTCCTGGAGGAAACTCAGACCAATCCGAGGGCATGGCAGGTATAACACACCCCCTCCCCTTTGTCCCTGCAACGCGATGTGCAAAAGACGACATTGTGTGAACTTCAAGATAAAGAGAATATCCTTCTGTGCAATGTTGTCACCGTAGAGAATCTGTAACAACCCGACTTTTTTCGTTACTATCGTTACTTGTCCGTTAAATATTTAACGGTGATTACTTAGACTTTATGTGTTTAATGAATTTTAAATGTATACTTGATCCTAGTGGATTACTTGAATTAATATGTTATATTAATTTATGAACTTGTTTCGGATAACGAAATAACTAAAAAACGACACGATTAAGTTAATCGCTTAGAAACCTTTTCAGTTTACGGAACCCAGAGAAACGATAAAATAATTATTTTTTATAATTATTGAATTTAAGAAAAACTTATTTAATTTATCATTTATTTAATGAATTAAATCCGGTGATTGCGTTTCAACGACTAGTTAACGTTCCGGAGAACCGGTACAGTTAATGGCACTCGAAACGGACCACGCGCACGTGAGTAATTAAGCAAAACGAGCCCACGACACCCCTTATAGGGCCCCACGGCCGAACACCCCCACCCCCACCTTAGTTGGGTTGTTTTGGTCCATTACTTGTCAATTGGGTCCATTTAGTTTAATTAGGCCCTAATATAAATAAGACTAGCAAGCTTAATTTGGCCATAATCCCTAAAACCTAATTTTTTTTGGGCGATTACTCTCCCTTCCCTCTCCTTCTTGTCGTCGACCACAACCCAAACTACCATCACCTTCAAAACTTGAAAGTAGAAGAAACCTCGTGCATAAACGTTGTTCCTATCGTCGTTCTCTACACATACATACTTGCAATTTGTGATTTTGAGGTATAATTGAAAACCCTAATTTTTCTAGATCAGTTTTTTAATTCAATTTCATAGTGTAACCATGTCTAGTGCTCAGTTGATTGCGTATAGAGTCGTCGTTTGACGTTAATTTGCTCGATTGTTGTCGTTTGCATGTATCTCGAATTTGTATGTCATGGATCTGATCAAATTGGTTTATGTACTGATCTTGCATGATATCTAGATGGATAGGTATCGAAAAATTAATGAGTTTGGACTTTGATTTCGCTTGATTTCGTTACCGTATGCTCAAGTTATGTGCAATCGAAGTTTTGACTAGGTTATGCGTGTAATACGAATTTTCTGATTTATGTGCTTGTTGAGTTAACTATTGAAATGTGTACCATTGTATTCCTTGTGAAAAATCATGCATGTTGGACTTAAGATTTGCGTCAAAAGCTTTTGTAATGCTCTCGGTGTCAAAACGAAGATTTGCGTTTCAAAGTGAGTTGAAACAGTTTTCGAATGCAAAAGAAATTACCTTGAGTGAACTAGGAATTGATTGAGACCATGACCTTCTGGAATATGATTTTTTATATGTTTCTTAGTGTATTTCATTTGTATGCTAACTTCTAAAAACGTGATTTTCCATGAGTTATAAGCTTGACCAAATGGTATGTCTGAATGAAGTCTAAAACTGAATGGTCTGTAGAGTATGGCTAATCTGTACAAATTGGTTAAATGAATTTCTTTGATTATTTTATCGCTAAAACTTTGAAATGTCTGGAGCGATCTCCAATTGTCCGTTAGTCAAAATCTATTTTCAATATTAAATGAGAAATGTTCTAAAACTGATGCGCGTGCAGAAACTGATTTGGTAAACCTTAACTAGACCCTTTCTGAAACCCGACTTGTAGACATCGTATGAGGCACTGGCTGGACTTTTTGGAATTTATTTTGAGTCTAGTTGTGATTTGTAGTTTTCCATGTTTTCATAAATTATGTGCTAAAAGTTGTACTCGTTGTTTTCTATGATGCGCGTATTTTAGGGACATGCGATAAACTGCAAATGTGCAAATTGTTGAACTATGAGTCGTAACGTGTTACTTGACTTAGGTTTGACATGTTGACCATGATTACATGACCTACTGATATGTTTGACTTTAGTTGACCACATTGACCGATTTGACTTTTGGTTTGACTATGGTTGACTTGCTTGGGCTAGTTGACTTTTACTTGCATATTGAGTCAGTCTAAGCACTAGGACTATGCGTACACTATGGGTTGACATAGTGTGACCTATGTATTTACTTAAGATGACATATTTGACTAGGTTGCGTTGTTCAGTCGTGATTGTTCGACTACCGTACGGTTTTTACTAAGAGATTTTCAATGCTTTTGCTAAGGTGAGTCTACAATCCCTACTACATTTTTACAGGGATGAGATAACATGCTTTTTACAAATGTTTTACATATTAGGCACGATTAACTAAACCATATACATATGAGTTCAGATCAGAAATCCCTTAGCTTGATTATATTAATTACTTTAAGTAAGCTCGACTTATAGGGACGATACCGTTAGGTTTGACAAACCCCGCCTCAACCTACGAGGTGCTTATTCTATTGTAACTTGTACGCTTGATCGATGTATGCTCAGAAATGGTAAAAGGAAGACGCGTAGCGCTTTAGCTATCCGCAGGGTTAAAGTTTTATAATCAAGTGCTCATGCTTATGTATAATTTTACGATGTTTTATTTCAGAAATCTCGTGGTCTAACTTACGAAATGCTTTACTAAACCTGTAGATTCACTCAACGTTTTTCGTTGACGTTTTGCATGTTTTTATTTCAGGTCCATAGAGGTATAGCTTCCGCATTATTGAAGTTGCCTTGCTTGTTTGCTGCTAGAACTGGAATGTTGTCCAACATGTTTTTCGTCATATCTTACTTCAAGAACATATATTCGCATTGAAAACTGTTTGTTTTGAATAATGTTTTGAGTTACTTAAGTTAGTTATTTATGTCAACTGCTTTTCAGAATTATTCCTTTAATAAATGATTTTACTTAGAAATTTAATTCGAATACTTTTCGGAAACGTCTCATATAGAGGTCGTGACCGTTAAATTGTGGGACTGAAGTTAATACACCGTTAATAGATTCTGATGGGGTATTACATTTGGTATCGGAGCAGAATGGTTACCTATGACTAGGCTGCATTAGAGTGTCGGACTTTAGGACATATTTTGAGTCTAGAATGTAACCCTAGACTAGTTAAGTTACATAGACTATAGTTACACTACTTGTTACCTTACTTGGTTTCTATGTTTGAATGATATGATTTCTAAGTGTACTAACTTTGTGTTTTTCTTGAGTGCTAGATAACTTCTTCTAATCCTATCATTCTTACCGACTTCGACATGAAATCCGAGGAGATCGTGCAAGCGCAAGGAAACACTATACTTGAGTTCGTGGATGAGATTATGTCTGAACCCGAGATGGAATCCGAACCGGAAGAAGAGCCGAAAGAGGAACCAGAAGAAGAACTGGAAGAGGAACCTGGGGAGAATTCCGAGGAGGACCCAGAACCCGAATCCGAATCTGAACCCAATTTAACCGATTCACCTACTAGCTCCCAATCACCTTTTGTTGATCCCGACTTTGTTTACCCCTACGGACCGAGAGGCCACCGTAGGATACCGAAAGGACCTGCTCGAGCTAATAACCCATTTTGGAAGAGTTTTCATTATGACAGCCAATCACTTCAGATGTGTCGTCGTTTCCATCTCTATGACGCTTCTACCTCTAAACCTAACACCTCCACTACTGCTGCTAATGACAACAATACCGATGACCTTAAATCGAGAGGTGAGAACCTGGAAAAGATGGTCGAGTATCTGTTGAAGGAACTTCAAAACTGAAAAAGAGCTGCTTATTTGAACTTGTTCCATTTTAATGGATATTATTTTATATTATTGCTTATTACTTGATATTCGCACATACCTTACTAGATGTGGTTTTACTTTTATGGTTTTTACTTATGACATGAGGGATATTTTACTTTCTTTGGATATGCATGAATTATGAATGAGAAATTTTGCTACTTAAAGTGCTTGGTTTATTATTGTACTGTAATACATGATAGGTTATTAATTACTGCTGCGAATTGTATATTGTCACTACTGCTATTGCTACTTAGTGTTGATACTACTACTGTACACTGTCATTACTACTGTTACTACTAAGCACTACATACCACTGCTACTTACTGCTATCACTACTAGAATCTTTACGATTTAATATCACTTACTATGCATCGCTACTCGTTGCTAGTATATTTAATTATAGCCTTGTTTATTATTGGAACTAGCATGTTATGCTATTCTGCGTTGAAGTGCTCCCCATAGTGAAGAATATCAGGGTTGCAATGCTGTGGTTTGTGGCAGGTGCAAGAAGGCGGACTACATGTTTAAGGACTTCAGAGATAGAGCTCCTGTTCTTTTTGTAAAGAAGACAGATGGATCTATGAGACTCTGTATCGATTACATGGAATTGAATAAGCTGACTATCAAGAATAAATATCCGTTATCGAGGATTGATGATTTGTTTGATTAGTTGCAAGGATCAGGATGTTACTCTAAGATTGATCTGAGGTCAGGTTACCATCATATGCAAGTAAAGGAGACAGATACACCGCATACAACGTTTAGAACACGCTATGGACATCATGAATTCACAGTAATGCCGTTTGGATTGACGAACTCACCGGCAGTGTTCATGGATCTCATGAACCGTGTGTGTAAGCCATATCTGGACAAGTTTATTATTGTGTTTATCGACGATATTCTGCTATATTCTAAGAACGACAAAGAACATGAGCAACAT
Organism: Rutidosis leptorrhynchoides; assembly: GCF_046630445.1. Taxonomy (NCBI): domain Eukaryota; kingdom Viridiplantae; phylum Streptophyta; class Magnoliopsida; order Asterales; family Asteraceae; genus Rutidosis; species Rutidosis leptorrhynchoides. The sequence goes on from NC_092342.1 coordinate 277,384,910, forward strand.
CTCAGTTTGCTACGTGAGATGCTCAAGAAGGAGCGGTTGTACGCGAAATTTTCGAAGTGTGACTTCTGGCTGCAAGAAGTGCAATTTTTTGGTCATATCGTATGTATCGATGCGATTCAAGTTGATACTGTGAAGATAGAGACGCTTCAGCTGCCATCCCAACAGATGCTACTCCTATTCCCATCACGCCACCTGCTCCAGTCACCGAGCCTGTCACTGAGCTACCAGAGGGTTGTCACCTAGTCATGATTCCCATTTCAGTGGAGCCACCCACGACCCATGCATTTGAGATTACCGGGAACATACCTGACGAGGAGCCTTTACCGAGCCTATCACACCTGGAGTTGCCGTCAGACCTCTGTCTGAATTCACTACTAGGCCCTGAGTTGGATATAGGGCAACCACTTGAGTACTTGCCGAGACTAGAGGATGATGATGATCTCTTTGGATACTTCGCAGTACCGACTCAGCACATTGACCAGGATAGTATTCCATAGACTACTTTACTTTATTTTACTTTTAGTTTTATCTTTTTGAAGCATTGCACTAAAAAGCTATATATAGTGGAAATGCTGCCTTTCTCTTTTTGTTCTTCATGCAGAAATCTTATCAAAAGAGACTGGTCCTTTCCAACAATTAGGAGACTGACCGTAGGAAGGCCCAGCACTAGGAAAGTAACACGACCATAGGGAAGTAATCCCTCCTCAAACCTATTTCGATTATTAAGCACTAAAATCTCTAAGTGTGGGGTAACCCCCGCAACTAACTTAGAAATTTTAGAAGACAATGTCCTTAGTTTATAAAGTATTAAAATATTCTTCTTCAGAGAACATTAGGGACAATGTTCTTCTAAGTGTGGGGTAATGGGTAAAGGTTTAAAGGACGAGTAACCGTAAAATGCCAAGTTTTGAAAAATTATTTTGTCTAAAAAGTAATTGAGCAATGGATATTGGGTGATTTCAAAAAAATTCTTACCTTGTTTTTGCCCAAAAGATCCAATAAAATTGCTAGAAATCGGTTTTCGGAACATTCATTAGAACGAAACGATTAAGCTGAAACTTATGTTTTGTGTCAAAAGATTTCTTTTAAGAAAATATGTAAAAGGCTATGCATAATCAAGCACGACCCCTACTCCCAAAAGGTAAGGAATCTTGGACCCAAAGTATCTGTATGACCCATCAAATCTGCAGTACTTTGTCATTTCAATTGATGAGCGTGCCGGTGTACGGTTCAAGTTAGAACTTGGTTCTGACATACATTTCAAGACCAATGGTTAGTAAGCGCCATACGTGGTGCAGGTGCGATATTCTTTCCGAAATCATTCTGAATAGAGAAGACAAAAAGCCATCCGTTTCCGTTTTCACTCCACGCAATTTAAACCAACCAACTCACAAAGAGTTGATGAATCAGAAATATTCACCCCAAATTCACTCCCAAAATACACCATTCACCTTCATTCCCGTTTCCATTCATCAAAAGATCCAGAGATTAATAAAGAGATAGATCGATCAAATTCGCTTCAAAAGCACTTGTTGAAAGATTCCGAACCCCTGATTATTTTTGATATGTCAAAGACCTATTTTCAGTGGACTATCACTTCCTCTCTGGGCACCAGGAACAAAAGACAAAAGTTATGAAGACAGGGTATGCCAAAAAAAAAAAAAATGTTTGTTGAAAGAGCAAAGTCTCTACGAATAAAGGAAAAGAAAAACCCGAGAATTTGCCCTAAAAGAAAGATACCGGAGGAGCCAAAGAAAATTCTAGACAAAGTCTTAGCAAAATCCGCCTCTTCCGAAGAAAACTTTTACGAATTCCAAGCCACTCTCTATCCAAAAATGGATACTCTGAAGAATCAAAGTCTATCAGTTCTCTCAAAAACCAAAAGATCTGGATACTTTTCACCAAGCCATTAAAATTTCCAGCCAAACCCTACAACCCGTCTTCCTCTTGAAAGAATGCCTAGGAAAAAGATCAGTGTCGTCCTTACTTACCGGTGGAGATATCGATGCTTTACCAAGCCTATGATGAGAACTGTTACACGACTGGCTTCTGAGTGACAATACAATTAGAATAGGACACCCTAAACACTTGAGTGATATGAGTGATCCGCTGGTGAGGAGCCTGATCATGTATACTCTACATCTGAGAGTTGGAAAGTACGCCTTTTTCACTATGGAAGCAATTGAAATCTAGCGACCAAATCATCGAAGCTCGAAACGTTTTCTAATACTTTCGAAAGATGTGACGACTTCTGATGAAGGCATAATAAAAAGATCCACGGGTGGGGCAAGGGAGAATCTATTAGAAAGAACCTTATATTCCCGCTTTTTGCTTGAGGACAAGCAAAGTCAAGTGTGGGGTATTATATGTCGACCAAAAAGTCACATTATTACCCCCAATATTAAGCCCTAGAACAATAAAGATTCAAACTTTATCGGAAAAATTATCGCTTTTTCGGTTGATTTTGTAGATTAAGTAATTACGAAGGTGATGCAAAAAGAATCAAGTAAAACGGAGCTAAAACGAAGATTCTAGAGCGAAAATGGTGAAAGACAAGAAATTAAGTTACGATCCAGGAAATTCAGGTGACCAAACGGCCTGCTAAACGGCTTGCCTGGCTCAAAAACGGCCTGCCAAACGGCTTGCCTGGCTCAAAAACGGCCTACCAAACGGGTCAGACAAATGGCCCCTGCAAACGGGCTGGCCTGGCAAATGGCCCCTGCAAACGGCCTGCCAAACGGCTTGCTTAACGGCCTGCAGCGACCCCCCTCAAAATGAGACCCTAGTATAGCAAGTGTTTGAGTTTCAGGCAAAATCCAAGTCTATTTAAAGGGCTTTCTCCATCCATTTCAACACACACTCAATTTTTAATTCATTTTATAATTTCAAGCTTTTAGTTAATTTTTAGTAGTAGGTAGCTTAGCTTTTATTTTTCGGAGGATATCCCGGCGAGTCCCTGCGATCTCGGGCATATTTCTTCGGCCTTTTCAGGTTTTTATCTGAAACGCTTATCTTTTGTATTAAACATGTGTTCTTACTTTTTATATTTAATAATGCATATTGATATTACCATGATAGCTTAATTAATCTGTATGTTGTCCTGATAGAAGTTTGGGTTAGTGTAATTATGTTAATTTAGTACGATTACTGTTGTAACACTAAACTAGGAAGTTTGATAGATTTGTATGCTAGCATCTTAAGGATTGACAAACCTAGGTTATGATCAGGACTTGTCCACCTATATGAAATTAGCTACTTCATAGGATTAAGACCCCTGGTTATACTGTATCTGAAGATTCTATGAACTCGGTATGGCCGGAGTTCCCGAGAGGCATTTAATGCGCTTTTAGGACACGGAACTTAGGAATTGAGACATGAATGACCTAGTATGCCTATTGACTATTCCGAAGAGACTTCTTAGGAGCTGTTAAGATCTAGTTAGTACCTTCACTATGTGACCCAAGCATATTGCATGTTATTGTTTGATTGTTGCCTTAGGACTTAGTCATATCAACTGTTTAGGTATTTATTAGGTTTCTATCTGCTTCACTATCAGTATATTAACTATAATGCTGTATAATGTTTGAATTGATATGATCTCATTAGTATGATGGAATTGTTGTTAGTTTTCACTTATGGTTTTGCCACTTTAAACCGACGGATTCCTTCCGTTTGTGATCAGTGTTCAATCAACACGGCACATTGTTATTCAGTTAACCAAACTGATAACGAGGGTTAGGATTAGAGCTCAACTCACTAATAAACCTAGTACATTACTGAGGATAACCTCCAAGGTATAGCTACCTTTCAATTATACAACCAAGTGACATATTTCTCACTGCTCAAAGATAACTCCGAGAGTTCAGAGACAAGTAGGTCTGTGTAATTGGCTCATCCAACCAGATCTACATCATTCCAAGCATAGTCTTAACATAAGCATAATTACCTTTCCCTAACCCAACACTGATATCTTGGTCAACATTTCCCTGATCTGCATACTCCGGATATCCTTCCATTTATTTAATTTTTCACACTTAGGACTTTTAGCTTAAACCAACTACTATCCTTTATCTAGGTAATTTAACTAAAAGATAATTATCCACTTGATCTTCAATTCGTTAATCCATAAAAAACACGACACTAGGTTAACTTACACTTTCTAAACCTTAGAAAGTAAAAGTAAATTTAGGCCCCGCACAATATAAATAAACAAAACCACTGTGTGCTACCTTGATCAACTGAACAGGACGTCCTGCGACCTAACGACACCACACAAATTAAACCGTCCGTTTCGGCCGTATCTTTGTAGTGACATCAGAGTTTTGGGGATCGAATATTTTGATTGAGAAAGATTTTAAACTAACAAAAGTATTGTTTGGTGGTGTCTAAAAAAGACAATTATACACGGACTTGGTTGTTGAATTTTCCGAGCAGTCTCCAATTATATTGGAACCAAAAGGATCCTGCCTCTCCGTAGTCGGCCTGGCCACCTAGATACAAGTAATCTGTAAGAAATCCTATCAGTTAAGATATCCGATTAGGTTAGCGATCGAATTTCAAGAATAATTATTTTTATTAAATTATCGATCCTTTTAGCAAATTAATATTTTCTAAAAGTTACTTTTAAGTCTTTTTAAATAGAAAATCTTAAAAAAATAGAACAACAAGATACCCTTGCTTCTATGCATAAGTCATGCTTAGAGGAAAGAGGAGGACCAATCACCTTAGGAACCGAAGAAATTCCTGAAATTAGTTCACACATGATTAAACTAGTCAGTATGATCTGTAAATTTCAAGGATTACCAACTGACGATCCAAACTTTCACTTAAACAAATTTATCAGTCTGGTTGACTCTTTTAAGAAAGAAGAAAACGAGAAAAACATTTTGAAACTTCATCTTTTTCAATATTCACTTTCTGCACACGCTTTAGCATGGTTTGACGAACTTAACCCGAATTCAATACATTCATGGGAGGATCTAGCCACCAAATTTCTAAACAAATTTTATCCACCCTCCCTACAAACCTGTTTAAGAAATGATTTAACAAATTTTTCTCAAAAAGAAAATGAGTCATTGTGTCTAGCATGGAATAGAATAAAGATGATGCTTAAAATATGTCCGAATCATTCGTTAAGTCAGGCAGACATAATATGTACGCTTTACAATAGTTTGACCAAGGATGATAAGTCTCTCCTAAACATGGCCTCGCAAGGCAATTTCATGTCCCGAACAGCGACGAAGCATGGAATCTCTTGGATACAATAGCTGCACAGCAGGAAGATTGGAGCAATGAAGCTGTTGATAAGGATGACGTCTTCGCTCATACGGTAAAAATGCTGGAAACCAGGTTAAAAGATCTCACCCTCACTCTTCAAAGTTTACCAATTCCTAGAAACTCTGATGCTACTAGAACCAATCTAAGGTATCCTTACCCTAGATGGGCACATAAACAGCAAAATAGCTCGGATCATAATGTAATCTTCCCGTTACACAAACTTACTCTCCACTCTAAGGAAATTTTAGTTGAATTTATGAAAAAGCATTACATGATAAACCTTCAAGTCATAGAATGTCAAAATAAGTTCGACACTTTGATAAAGACTTTTGAAGAATTAATCACCAATTTTCAGCTTACGCTTGAAAGTTTAACGACTAAAGTTAATATAGAGTGTAGTGAGTTTGATGCCTTAGTAATCACTAGAGGAGGGTAAGAGACAACTGTAAATATACCTATACAAGATTTTTCTGATAAGGAACATGTGCCCATTGACCCAGTTGTCAATTCACCGGAATCTATCTCTCCTAAGGCCCCGGAAATTATTCCGCGCTCCCGCATACTGATAATGCTAAAAACGAACATATATTTCATAGCATTATTCCTCAAGAAAGACAAGATTTTAGTTGCAATTGTTCTATTTAAAAGTGATATTCGTTTAAATAATAAAAGGTGAAGACAAAAGACAGATTCGACGAATTGAAGATGCAAACGACCAAAAAGCTCAAAAGTACAAAATACAATCAAAGAGGTTCCAATTATTGATAAGAAACGTCTCGAAATTACAAGAGTACAAGATTCAAAACGCAAAGTACAAGATATTAAATTGTACGCAAGGACGTTCGAAAATCCGGAACCGGGACCAGAGTCAACTCTCAATGCTCGACGCAACGGACTAAAAATTACAAGTTAACTATGTATATAAATATAATATAATATATAATTAATTATATTAATTATATATATATATTATATTTATAAAATAAATCGTCGGCAAACAAAGAGCCAAATGTGGGTGAGCTGTAAAAACGATCTCCGCGACTCGCGGAGTTTGAAGAAGAAAAGGGCCGCGAGTCGCGGAGCCCCAAATTTTGAAACTGCCTATAAAGCTCGCGCATTCTGATAGTAAAAATCATCCAATATATATCCATCCATCTATCTAAACGTATATATTTATATTTATATTTTAATTTTAATTTTAATTTTAATTTTAATTTTAATCCTAATAATAAGGGTATGTTAGCGAATGTTGTAAGGGTGTAAGTCGAAATTCTGTCCGTGTAACGCTACGCTATTTTTAATCATTGTAAGTTATGTTCAACCTTTGTAATTTAATGTCTCGTAGCTAAGTTATTATTATGCTTATTTAATCCGAAGTAATCATGATGTTGGGCTAATTGCTAAAATTGGGTAATTGGGCTTTGTACCATAATTGGGGTTTGGATAAAAGAACGACACTTGTGGAAATTAGACTATGGGCTATTAATGGGTTTTATATTAACTAAACAATACCTTGTTAATTTAATATACAAACTTATAATTCGACGTATTTATATATAACCACATACGCTTGACTGGGTACAGTGGGCGGGATATCTATAAATACCAATAATTATTCATTTTACCGGACACGAAACTGGATTAATAGTTAATAGACTTTTTGAAACAGGGGTGAATTACATTCAAGGGTAATTGGTGTAATTGTTAACAAAGTAGTAAAACCTTGGTTTACACGCAGTCGATAACCTGGTGTATTCATTAAACAAAGTATTAAAACCTTGTTACAATTCGAATCCCCAATTAGTTGGAATATTTGACTTCGGGAATAAGAATAATTTGACGAAGGCTTTCGCTCTTTATATTTATGACTGATGGACTATTATGGACAAATTCGTATGGACATATTAAATAATCCAGGACAAAGAACAATTAACCCATGGGCATAAAACTAAAATCAACACGTCAAACATCATGATTACAGAAGTTTAAATAAGCATAATTCTTTTATTTTATATTTAATTGCACTTCTAATTATCGCATTTTTATTTATTATTGTATTTAATTGCACTTTTAATTATCGTACTTTTTAATTATCGTAAGTTTATTTTATCGCACTTTCATTTATCGCAATTTCATTATCGTTATTTACTTTACGCTTTAAATTAAGTCTTGTATTTATTTATTATTTTACATTTGGTTTTAACTGCGACTAAAGTTTTAAAATCGACAAACCGGTCATTAAACGGTAAAAACCCCTCTTTATAATAATAATATTACTTATATATATATATATTTGTATTTTTATAAAAGTAAACTAATATAGCGTTAAGCTTTGTTTAAAGATTTTCCCTGTGGAACGAACCAGACTTACTAAAAACTACACTACTGTACGATTAGGTACACTGCCTATAAGTGTTGTAGCAAGGTTTAAGTATATCCATTCAATAAATAAATAAATATCTTGTGTAAAATTGTATCGTATTTAATAGTATTTCCTTGTAAAATTTAATAGTATTTTATATACACCTCGCATAACATCAAGTTATTTTTGGCGCCGCTGACGGGGAACTCTTAAACGCTGAAAGCGCAACGCTAAATATTTAAAAAAAAAGATTTTTATTTTTAGTTTACTTTTATTAAAATTCACTTTTGTAAAAATACGTTTTTTATTATTCGAAAATATAAAAAGAAAACAAAAATTTATATATATTTTTTAAGATTTTGTCAAATATTTAAGTCTTATAAAGTTTCTTTATTTTTATTTTATAAAAATATAAGTTTTATTTAAATATTTTTATTTAAAAAAAATTAATATATATATAAATCTATTTTTAAGATATTTTTCAAATTATAAAGTAGTTCTATTTTTATTTTAGTTTTTAAATATAAGTTTTTATTATATAAATATTTTTATTTAAACAGAAAAAAAAAACGCGTCGAATTTTAAACTGTATCTGAGTTGAAAATTGGAACCCCGCGACTCGCGGAGTTTGCAGCCTCGAATACCGCGACTGGCGGAGCAACTCTGACACCGACAGAAACCCTAATCAGCATTTATTACGGGTAATTATTATTATTAATTTTTAATTAAACCCTAATTAGTTTTGTTAATTTATTATTAAGTTTAGTTTATTTATTTAATTTGTATATTTAGTTTATTTAGTTTAATTAAATTGTAAAATTAATAGTTTTAAAAAAATAATTAATATAAAAATAATATTTTTATAAAAATTGTACTTTTTACAACTTTTAGTATATTTTTATATTTTGTCCCTTTTTAATTATTTTAGCGTAATATTTGTATTTTTCGCTCGTATTTAGTTTTAATACATAGTTTTTGCCATAGTTATTTTTACTTCTAGATTTTTAGGCTTTGCCGTAGAATCCCTTAAGTGCTTTTTCTTTAGATTAAGATTTAGGTGCTTTAGAATTTTGCGACGCCTTTTTAAGTTTTAGTACCTTTTTAAGATATTGCCATTTGGAATATAGTTTTTCCTATAAGCCTTAATATTTTTAGACGCCTTTTACCTATGTATCAATTATCATTCCAATTAGTAATCTCAATTTGCAATTATAATTTTAAGTTAGTAATAGTAATAAGGTTGGGTTAGTCTAGTGTTTTTAAGTTCTATAAGTCATTTCTTTTTATTTCTTATTTTTCGACGCCTTTTATTTTTTCGATCTTTTCTTTTTCGACCTTTTTCCGACGCGCTCTTTTTCTTTCTTATTTCTCGCTATTCTAGTTTTTAGGACATAGATTTTTATTCTACTTCTTATCTAAATTTCTTAAAATTACGAAAATTTATTTTAAGTGGTTAAATTGATAGACATCAAAATTTTCTGGTTCGTAGTAATAGTTGGATTTGTACGTGGACCGGGTTATTGGAGCCAAACAGTCCTATTCATTATTCAAAAAGCTAGGATTAAATGACTTAAGACCTACCAGAATGACTATCCAACTCGCGGATAGATTAGTTAAGATTCCTCGAGGAATAACTGAAGATGTCCTAGTCAGAGTGGATAAGTTCGCATTTCCCATTGATTTCATCATTATGGATATTGAGGAAGACACAAAGGTCCCACTCATTCTTGGCAGACCATTCCTAAATACTGCCAAGGCCTTAATTGATGTGTACGAGAAATCATTGAAACTAAGGGTTGGAGGAGAAGAAATCACATTCAATGTTGATCATCTCATGAACCATCCTCGCGAAGAAGATGTGAATCCCTCTGATTCTTTTCAAGAACTCGTCAACGAATACCTGGAAGAAACCATGGCTATATGTAGTCAAGATCAAATTTCTAAGGATCTGTTCTTTACACCTCCTAAAGGAAATCTCGACAACCATTCAGCCATAAACCTTAGTCAACATAAATCTCCCCTCTCTGAAAGTAATTTTCTTGACAAAACTATCCAAATAGCACCACTAGGACAAGGCATTCCTCTACCCCTCTTAAGGAGAAGACCGAATGAAGAAACGGAATTCATTCCGGTATATCAGGAACCCTAGTTAAAGGAGGACTGTGAGGAGATTCCAGAACCTACCTTTGAAACTAAAGAAGACGTTTCTGAGGAGGAAGCATTAAGAAGGACAATTTCCAAAAATGAAGAACAAATAACATATGTGACCGCTAATGAAGAATCAAAATTCCAGGAGAAGTATGACTCGTTAGATGAAAGGCGATAGCTAGGATGAAGCAATCTATCGAGGAACCTCCAGAATTGGAATTAAAGAATTTACCCGACAATCTGGAGTATGCATTCTTAGAAGGAGAATCATAACTACCTTTAATCATCTCGAAAGACCTCACGCCACAAGAGAAGGCGAAATTGATTCAAGTTTTGAAATCACATAAGAAGGCAATTGCTTGGAAGATCTCCGACATAAAAGGAATCAGCCCCAACTATTACACCCACAAGATCTTCATGGAAGATGATTTCAAACCTTCTGTTCAAAGGTAAAGAAGGGTCAACCCTATGATTCAAGAAGTCGTCAAGAAAGAAGTAATCAAACTTCTGGACGCTGGTCTGACCTATCCCATTTCTGATTCACCATGGGTTAGTCCTGTTCAAGTGGTACCCCAAAAGGGAGGGACAACCGTAATTCAAAATGAGAATAATGAGCTTATTCCAACACGGAAAGTCACCGGTTGGAGGGTTTGCATAGATTATCGTAAACTAAACGATGCAACCCGAAAAGATCATTTTCCATTACCCTTCATCGGTTAAATGTTGGAACGTCTATTAGGAAATGAATACTATTGTTTCCTTGACGGTTTTTCTGGCTACTTTCAAATTCCCCTAGATCCAAAGGACCAATAAAAGACAACCTTTACATGTCCTTATGGAACATTTTCTTATCGACGCATGCCCTTTGGGTTATGCAATGCACCAGCTACATTTCAGCGATTCATGGTAGCAATATTCCACGACATGATTGAACGTTGTATGGAAGTCTTCATGGATGACTTCTCAGTCTTTGGTAGTACCTTTGATTTGTGCCTGTCTAACCTTGACAAGATGCTTACCCGGTGTGAAGATTCAAATTTAGTTCTAAATTGGGAAAAATGTCACTTCATGGTTAAGGAAGGAATAGTTTCAGGACATAAGATTTCAAAAGCAGGAATAGAAGTTGATAAGGCTAAGATTGAGACCATAACTAAACTTCCAGAACCTACCATAGTAAAAGCGGTAAGGAGTTTCCTTGGACACGTCGGTTTTTACCGACGCTTCATTAAGGATTTTTCAAAGGTCACACGACCTCTCACTCATCTCCTAGGAAAGGAAGTTCCGTTTGTCTTCGATGAAGAATGTAGAAAAGCATTCAACTATCTGAAGGAACAGCTAACACATGCGCCCATCATGATAGCTCCTGATTAGAGTTTACCATTTGAAATCATGTGTGATGCAAGTGACTTCGCAGTTGGATCTGTACTCGGACAACGGACATATAAGCACTTTCATCCAATCTATTACACCAGCAAAATCTTAACCGGAGCTCAAGAGAATTACACTACCATGGAAAAGGAACTGCTAGCTGTAGTATTCGCCTTCGACAAATTCCGTTCCTATCTCATCCTATCCAAAACTACGGTTTATACAGATCATTCAGCCCTCAAATATCTATTCACTAAGCAAGACGCTAAACCAAGACTCCTACGATGGATCTTACTCCGTCAGGAATTCGATATTGAAATTAAAGATAAGAAATGCACAGAGAATGTCACAGCAGACCATCTTAGTCGTTTGGAGAACCCAACGATGGAACAACTTGCTGAACAAGATATCAGAGATAAATTTCCGGAAGAACAGCTTATGAGTTTAGGACAAACTCACATAGGATCACAATTCACTGATACTCCTTGGTATGCCGACATGGCCAACTACCTAGTTGTCAGAGTAGTACAGAAGGGAATGAGCACCTCCCGAAGAAGGAAGTTCTTCAGGGATGCCAAGTACTACTACTGGGAAGACCCTTACCTGTTTAGAATTTACCCTGATCTGATAATCAGGAGGTGCGTAGAAGAAAAACAAGCAGCAGGGATTCTTCACCAATGTCACCACGGACCAACTGGAGGTCATCATAGAGCAAACTTAACCGCAAGAAAAGTCTACGAATCAGGATTTTATTGGCCGTCTATATTTCGAGATGCGCAAGAGCTTGTAAAGAGCTGCGACGCATGCCAAAGGCAAGGTATTATCTCTATGAAGAATGAGATGCCTCGGACTAATATCCAAGCTTGCGAGATCTTCGATATATGGGGATTAGACTTCATGGGACCACTCCCAAAGTCTAATGGGAAAGAATATGTCCTCGTAGTAGTAGATTACCTCTCTAGATGGGTCGAAGCCCAAGCATTTCTAACTAATGATGCCAAGGTCATCACCAACTTCCTGAGGAGACTCTTCCGCCAATTTGGGCTCCCCGCGCTATAATAAGTGATAGAGGCACGCACTTCTGCAATACTCAATTTATGAAGGTGATGCAACAATACGGAGTTACCCACAAAATGTCCACTGCCTATCATCCGCAGACTAACGGATAAGCAGAGGTCACGAACAGAGCACTCAAGAGAATCCTAGAATGCACTGTCAGCCATCATGGAAATAAATGGGCCGAGAAACTAGACGATGCTCTTTGGGCATTCCGGACTGCATACAAGAATCCTCTAGGGACTACACCCTATCGCATGATCTATGAAAAAACCTGTCACCTTCCGCTGGAACTCGAATATAAAGCTCTCTGGGCACTGAAGACCTGCAACCTCGATCCTTCAGTTACCACCAAGCATCGGAAGATGGAGATGAATGAACTCGCCGAATTAAGAGTGATATCGGCTAAAAAGTCACGTTTTTACCCCCGATATTGAGTCCCAAAAGCATAAAGTTCAAAATTTTGTCGGCAAAATAATCACTTTTTCGGTTAAATTTGTAGATAAAGTAATTACGAAGACGATGCAAAAAGAATCAAGAGAATCGGAGCTAAAACGAAGATTCTAGAGCGAAAACGGTGAAAGACAAAAAATCAAGTTACGATCCAGGGAACAGGCAGGCCAAACGGCCTACCAGTATGTAAAACGGCTTGCCATACGGCCTTGGCAAACGGGCACACAAAATGGCTTGCCCTTGGAAACGGGCCTGGCAGACAGCCCGCCAGCCGTTTGCCAGCCAATTTCTAACAAAAATTCTACTTGCCAGGGGTTTAGACATACCCCCTGCCAGGGGTTTAGACATACCCCCTATGCAAACCCCCTGCCAGGGTTTTTTTAGCAATTTAATTACAATTTTGCCACCATTCATTTCCTATAAATGGGGACTTCATCCCACTATTTCAACACACACCAATTCTTCACTTCTCTCTCAAATATCTCTCTATAGTCGCTTTCTAGTGATCTATAGGAGATTATTTCTCTCTCTAATTTCTCTCTCTAGATTCTAGAGAGAGAAAAGTACAGAGATTAGGAAATGTAATTATCTCTCTATTGTCGCTCTCTAGTGATCAATAGGAGATTAGTATGTAGTTAGTAGTAGAAGCTATCGAGCATTGTAACGCTATGGATATTATGAAGAAATACAAGTGTTATTCTGCCGACATTATTCGGTAACATCTATCCTTTCTTTTATTAATTTATTATAATATTCTTGTTCGATGTTTGTGATTTATTAATATTAGAAATGCTTGTTGCCATGATGTGTGAGTAATTACTTGATTGTTTGCCATGATTTAATAATGTTATTTAGGAATGATTATCGTTTCGTACTCACTTTCTGTCTATGATATTAAACCTCGTTATTATTGTCCTTCCACCAATAAATATGATTAAAGCCTTTTATAAAGTTGACATTATAAAGGTAATTAATTATCTGTGTTTATACATTGGTCAATGTATGAACCCATCGGAAATACTATAAAGTACATGGGGAATTACCGTAGGACTAGATCAAGACGTTGGTCAAGAGTATAAGACTCGAGGAAATACTGTTGCTACAGTAGAGTAAGTGTTGATGTACTATAGGACCACTTGGGCATGGTCAAGGTTAGAAGCTATGGAACCACTATAAGTCTAGTACATGGTGGATAACTAAGGGATTTATTGGGTAGATTTATGTAAGGGCTGGTTTAAGTCATAAATGGGAGTTTAACGCACTACAAAACAAACTAAGCTTATAAAACTTTAAGGATGACTGAGAACTATCAGAAGTTCTAATTTGTCTACAAACCCTTAGATTTTACCAAACCATTGACAGAAAGGAATTCGAAACACAACCATAACCATCCACTTGGTTGATACACTAAGGTGTTAAGAAAGGTTGGATATTATATGGCTATGCTACTTTATTCGTGCGCCCAAGGTATGCATTGCATCCAAGATGGGCCGCTTATATCCTTAAACCGGATAAAACGTCAGGAGTTGAGCATAGTCCATCTGATCAGAATCTTCAAAGCCTAGTTCCTCGTGACATGCTAATTGGGAAATCGCTTAGTAGGGAATCTAGTGTTCACACCAAGGTATATCTATCCAAAGAGTGTCTCGTAATCATCCCAACACTATGTTATCTTAAATCATGGTAAACCACGTCTTCTCTGTCCTTAGCTGTTGCATGCTAGATAGCTTATTTTAATTATACTGCTTTAATATTTTAATTAAAATTATAAATCAAATCAACCCAACTATTGTCTTTACACAATTTGATATTCCGGATAAAGTGGTGTCTAGAATAAACCGGCTGGACTTGGTTGTTGGATTTTCCGAACAGTTGCCAATTTATTGGGACTAAAAGGATCCTGCCTCTCCACACAAGGTGTACCTGGCCACTAGTCTTGGATACTAAATTGTGTACAAACCCAATCTTAATTACTAAATTATCTAGATAAGCTCCGTTTCAAATTCGACCGCTCAAGGAACGAACCTAGGTCATATTTTCCCTTGCTAACCCATAGGAAGGAACAATAGATTTAGGCCCAGCACATATAAATTAAACAATCAACTTCTTCTGTTGATATCCTGAATTGACGTTTTGCGACCTAACGATACCGCATAAATAAACCGTCCGATTTGGGCATATCAAAGAGACCAAACATACGAAACATCGTACATCTACAAGGAACGAACGAAGCTTACACATGATGCAAAATTGATTCCTACAAAGTTCGCTCCTGGAGATAAAGTTCTGCTCTTTAATTCTCGGTTCAAGAAGTTCGCTGGAAAATTTAGATAAAGATGGAGTGGCCCATACAAAGTTGTACATGCTTTTCCACACGGAGCCGTAGAATTGGAAGGACCTACTGGGAACTTCAAAGTCAATGGCCACCGGCTAAAAGCTTATCTAGAAGACCACGATAAGGAGGAACACCTCTTCTCCTTTGATCCATTCTGAAGATCTGACAGAGAAAAGTCGAGCTGTAACGACTTGATAAACAAAACGCACTTGGGAGGCACCCCTTGCTTATCCTTTTTATTTTTATTATTTTTAGTCTATAAAAATATTATCTCTGTGTACTAACAACTAAGCGCCATACTTGCGCTTAGTACCTACAAGTTTGTTGAATGTGTTCAGGCAAAAAAAAATGCCAAGTTTAGGAGCTTCAGTTTACATCCCAGTTCGTAGGAGGAGAACTCCTAGAGTTTACTCATCCGGAAGCAGTGCTGATCAGAACATGCCATCAACAGGGCAATTAGGCCCAAGGTGATTGATATTGGAGAGTGTTGAGGAGGATATTGGCACAGCACCGCCAGCTCCTCCTGTTCGACGATCTAGACGTCTAGTCAGGAGACCTGCTGAGCATACACAGCCACTAGAGACACATGAGCCACAGACGGTGATACACTATGGAGCCACCTTGAATGACCCTGATGTTACATGGGCATTACTCAGAGATCACCAGAGGCTCTATCGAGCTCTTAGAGCATACCTTCAGCGCGAGGGGATGCCACACAGTACTCTGGGCCCGTCGTCATTTAGGCTATCGTTCCGTGTTCAGCCGACATGACAAGCTACCCCCAGGCGTTCCACACCGGCCTCAGTTCACTCAGTCGCTTCAGCTGCCATCCCATCACATGCTACTCCTATTCCCATCACGCTACCTGCTCCAGTCACCGAGCCAGTCACCAAGCCAGTCACTGAGCTACCCGAGGGTTGTCACCTAGTCACGATTCCCATTTCAGTGGAGCCACCCACGGCCCAGGCCTTTGAGATTACCGGGAACATACCTGACGAGGAGCCTTTCCCGAGCCTATCACACATGGAGTTACCATCAGACCTCTATCTGAATTCACTACTAGGCCCTGAGTTGGATATACGGCAACCACTTGAGTACTTGCCGAGACTAGAGGATGATGATGATGATCTCTTTGGATACTTCGCAGCGTCGACTCAGCACATTGACCATGATAGTATTCCATAGACTACTTTACTTTATTTTAGTTTTATCTTTATCTTTTCGAAGCATTGTACTAAAAAGCTATATATAGTGGAAATGCTGCCTTTCTCTTTTTGTTCTTCATGCAGAAATCTTATCAAAAGAGACTGGTCCTTTCCAGCAATTAGGAGACTGACCGTAGGAAGGCCCAGCACTAGGAAAGTAACACGACCATAGGGAAGTAATCCTTCCTCAAACCTATTTCGATTATTACGCACTAAAATCTCTAAGTGTGGGGTAACCCCTGCAACTAACTTGGAAATTTTAGAAGACAATGTCATTAATTTATAAAGTATTAAAATATTCTTCTTCAGAGAACATTAGGGACACTGTTCTTCTAAGTGTGGGGTAATGGGTAAAGGTTTAAAGGACGAGTAACCGTAAAATGCCAAGTTTTGAAAAATTCTTTTGTCTAAAAAGTAATTAAGCAATGGATATTGGGTGATTTCAAAAAAATTCTTACCGTGTTTTTGCCCAAAAGATCCAATAAAATTGCTAGAAATTGGTTTTCGGAACATTCATTAGAACGGAACGATTAAGCTGAAACTTATGTTTTGTGTCAAAAGATTTCTTTTAAGAAAATATGTAAAAGGCTACGCATGATCAAGCACGACCCCTATTCCCAAAAGGTAAGGAATCTTGGACCCAAAGTATCTGTATGACCCATCAAATCTACAGTACTTTTTCATTTCAATTGATGAGCGTGCCGGTGTATGGTTCAAGTTAGAACTTGGTTCTAACATACGTTTCAAGACCAATAGTTAGTAAGCGCCATATTTAATGACCTGTCCTAATCCATCTGGACGAATACATTACAGTTGGTTACATCGCAAGGTACTTGACCTCTATATGATACATTTAACAAACATTGCATTCGTTTTTAAAAGACAAACTTTCATCACATCGAAAGTTGACAGACATGCATACCATTTCATAATATAACCAACTATAATTGACTTTATAATAATCTTGATGAACTCAACGACTCGAATGCAACGTCTTTTGAAATATGTCATGAATGACTCCAAGTAATATCTCTAAATGAGCAAATGCACAGCGGAAGATTTCTTTCATACCAGAGAATAAACATACTTTCAAGTGTCAACCAAAAGGTTGGTGAGTTCATAAGTTTATCGTAAAAAATAAAATTCATCATTTTAATAAACCACAAGATTCAAATATAGTACACCTATCTCGTCTACGAAACCATTTTCATAAATCTTAGTAACCGTACACATATCTCGTGTACAAAAATATCATACACATAACCTGTGTATAAAATCATTCTCTCGATACATAACATTCACTTTTCATTCATTGCTTGGCTTGGTAACCGACCTTAACATATAATGCGCATCAATAATATCCCCAAAAACAGAACATCTCATATGTATAATATATAAACTTCGAAGTACTAAACACCACGCCCACTAGCTCTTCCGTCTAGTGAACATTCTGGTGGGGGTGTTAAACCCGGTAGCTACCTTTAGGATTCGGGTGAATTAGGGCCATACCCGTTTCTAATTCTTAGGTTACCAAGCAATAATAATCAGGGAAAATATTCACAACAATTAGTGGCAATTATAACGTCCAACTAATTCAATAATAATCCACAGAACTTCTGTCTGCATAATAATTCATTCGAGGAATGTTTTGCTTATGTCTATCTCGTCAAACATTTATAAAAACATTTCATGTATTCTCAGTTTAAAATATATTTCAGAAACATTTAATAAAGCAGTTGTAAAAACAACGCATGTATTCTCAGTTCCGAAAATATAAGGAGTAAAAAGAGAGCAAATGAACTCACAATAATGTATTTTGTAGTAAAAATACATATGACGAAACTGAACAATGCAGGGTTGACCTTGGATTCACGAACCTATATCATTTGTATATTCATTAACACATATACTTGTAATCGAATAAATATATATTATTATTAGTGATGTAATTTATATATTTAATAATTTATAAATTTCAATATTTATATATATTTTCATTTTATATAATTGTTAATATAGTTAAGCTATGTGTATTAAGTACATTTATGTATATATAATCTTTACTTATAACCTTATTAACGTCATTAAAACCTTTATTTTCATAATCAATATTATTTTAATAAGTGACATAGATATTACTTGATAATATAAATAATGATAGCTTTAATGTTAATAAATTTATAATTTTTGTAGAAATGATAATAATAATAATACTAATTTTTAATAATAACCATTTTTAATAATGATATTCATACCTATGTTAGTAATAATAATGATGATAATAATAATTGTAATTATGATAATAATAATATTAATGTTAATGATAATAATAATGTTAATTCAAATACTAATGTTAGTAATAATAATAACTTTTATTTATCATTTTAATACTAATGATAATATTAATAATAGTAATACTAAATAATAATACTTGATAATGATAATAGTATTAGTAATAATAATATTAGTAATAATTTACTTGCTATAAACATAATAATAATATGAAGTGTTAATTAATAATACTAATAATTATAATACTAATAATATTAATAATAATTAAAACAATGATAATAATAGTGACAATAATTAAAACAATAATGAAAATATCAATAATAATAATAATAATAATAATAATAATAATAATAATAATAATAATAATAATCCTAATGTTCATAACACATAATAATAATAATAATACTAACAATAATAATAATTATAATACTTAATAATAACAATGACATTAATAATAATGGATTTTAAAAATAAAACTACCTTTAAGACTATCTTGTAAAAACAAGTGCCCAGAACGGGAGTCGAACCCGCGACCTCCCGCTCACTCGCTAACCCCCTTAACCATCCTTCCAACTTCGATTTTCTGGTATTCTATTCAACTAAATTAAATATACAAGTACTTTTGTTATACTTTCTTCTTCAACAAAAACAAGTCGACTAGGGATCAAAACTAATCAACAATTAATTACTGAATAAATCTTTGGATTTGAAATGGATACATAAACGATTTTTAAATAACTAGAGTAACTAAATCAGAAAAAAAAAAGATAAGCTGTTACAGCTTATATGAAGCTGTTCAAACTTAAAAATCAAATTCAACTTACAGACCGTTTTAGATTATACTTAAAACATGAAAGTGGTGCTAAATCACTCATATAAGTTTTCTGTAACCTTAATTTAAACTAAAACCTTAAAACAATTTCGAATTTAATGATGAACAAAAGCTTTGACTTTTTAAAACCAAACTTTGACTCCAAAATACTTTCTTGATACTAAAAATTGGGATTTGAATCTTTCCAAATAGTTTAAATAAAAGATTTTGAGCTGAACTGCATTAACACATTTAAAAATCAATAAGAAAATCGAGCTTTGGATAAAAATGAGGAAGAACAGGGTCGACATACTTATTTTCTGTTTAAATTTTGAATTGCAGTGTTAGTTGGATCTCTCTGAGTGAATGAATTGATTATAACTAATACAATTGATCCTAAATTGTTTGCATTTTGACTGGATGTGGACGTGTAACAATTAATAGACCAGAAGGACATTCGTTCGTACTGAAAATATAATAAGATAAATAAAACTGATATTGATTGATAACCAATTTTGTATATATCTGTGAT
Source organism: Rutidosis leptorrhynchoides (assembly GCF_046630445.1). NCBI lineage: Eukaryota > Viridiplantae > Streptophyta > Magnoliopsida > Asterales > Asteraceae > Rutidosis > Rutidosis leptorrhynchoides. The sequence continues at coordinate 277,404,749 of NC_092342.1, forward strand.
TGAATCTCTAATTGGTACTATCAAAAGACAGAAAATCGAATTACATAAAGGTTGAAAACGATGGTAAACTGAATTGATTCTCTCAAGTACTTACGTATTTATTTATGTTTATATATATATATATATATATATATATATATATATATATATATATATATATCAGTAATTATGTATTTATTTATGTTTATATATATATATATATATATATATATATATATTGTATTTATATATACATCTGTACATGTAATTGAA